>NC_140940.1:47148851-47218851 GCF_014529385.1 Adiantum capillus-veneris
TCGATAGCGTTCTCAACTTGGTTGTCGTGTATTCCACCAGCCTCGTTGGCAATGTTTTCCAATCATGGATATAAAACATAACACTTACTAAACCCCGCTATGTTTATCCTCTCTGATCTCTCTCTCTCTCTCTCTCTCTCTCTCTCTCTCTCTCTCTCTCTCTCTCTCTCTCTCTCTCTCATCATGCAAGCTCAGGCTCTACTGCTCGACATCATTTCTAAGAACTCTTTTTGAGTAATTAATTTTTTAGAGATAGAGAGAGAGAGAGAGAACACATAGAAGATGAAGAAGAAGAGAGATTTAATTATCATAGGAACAATCCCAAGAGACCTCAAAGATCTATTCAAGAGTTGAACTCAAGACCTGACACAGAGAGAGAGAGAGAGAGAGAGAGAGAGAGAGAGAGACAGAGAGAGAGAGAGAGCACATACAAGAAGAATAAGAAGAGAGATTTTAATGTGATAGGAACAATCCCAAGAGACCTCAAAGATCTATCCATCGATGAGAGTTGAACTCAAGGCTTGATACTCTAGAGGTTGGGATAACCAATCTATCACACTTGGGTAAATGAAAGGTCTCTCTCTCTCTCTCTAGCATGATTGGGTTTTTTTAGTTCTACCTTTTTACAAAGATCTACTTCTGGTCTGGTCTCCACTTGAGGTTTAAGAGCCTCATCATGTCGAGACCTTGCAACAGCTACAATGCAAGCAAGGAAAGCACTCGAAGCGTCCATTTAATAGGGTCCTTCTCTTTAGCATGTTCAATCGGCAATATATGCTGAGTGTACTCACTCAACACCGAAAAACGTTTAAAATAAAGTTTCACAACTTGTTATCACCCGTCAACGTGCAAGCATGACTGTTTGCTCGGCTAAAGCATTGCAAATATTGGCTAATTTTAGAATTCTAGCAGGGGCTAGAGCGCATGCTACAATAACTTGAAGCACCATAAATGCTCACTTATTTTTTGTGTGACGTAAGTATCTCATGGACCCTTGATAGCCTCTACATTGACTTTGGATCTCTACTAATTTTTCATTGCACAGTCGTCTTCAGACAACCAAAAAAAAGAACGTACATGTATTCTCTAGGCGTACTAGGCACATGCATATCTCTCTTTCAAACCAAAATTGGTTTTGAGGGGGACATTGTAAGTCAATACTAATTGCCTAAGTGTTCGCTGCTCAAAATGGGCATGTGCAAATAGTTATAATGTACTTAAACACACTATTAAAATTAGCAGTTGTGTCTCTACATATGTGTGTCTTTGTGTATGAGCAACCAAGCTTTTTCTGAGGGATGCAATGAAGCATGTTTAATTGATTTTCTACAACCCTCAGTGCTTTGCAATTTCTAATGTATTTTTCTCCTTGTTTTGCTCGGTTTAGGGATTGCTCGAAAAAACTTGCTCGGGGTTTGGGATTCCTCCTACAACAACAACCCCATCAATGGATCAAGTTTCTTCCCCTAGTTGAGTTTTCTTATTACAGCCTCAAAATGTCACCCTTTAAAGCCTTGTATGGTCAGGAATGTTTAGTCCCTCTTCGATTAGCCGACCCAGCTCTTCATGTTCCTGTCACTACATCTACCCTAGAAGAGATAGATCATAAACTTCTAGTCATTAGAGACAACCCGAAGAGAGCTAGTGATAGGAGAAAGAGCTACACTGATCTTCACCACTCCGCTAGAGGCTTTAGCGAAGGCAAACAAGTTTTCCTCAGAGTCAAACCCATACTTAGCTCCTCAAAGCTACGGAAATTTCCTAAGCTTGCATTCAGATATTGTGGACCTTTTGGAATCCAATCAATATCTTCCTTTTTGTCCAAACCTTTGATCATATTTTTGGTTGGTGCTTCGGAACAATTTATAATTATTCTTCAAGATATTGATGACAGTTTTGATGAAATTTTTTTAATGGAATTCAAGCATCTCTAGTCAGTCAACTCTTTTGAGATTCAAATCGTCTATGGTGTTTTACAAGTCTAATTGTTATGATACGTGAAATATCCGATTACCAAGTGAAAGACAAGGCAGTAAGCTATAGACATAACAGAAATAAGGATGGAGGAAATAAATTGGATAACAAGGGAGGAGATATTGCAAGATTTAATTGAAAGATTAGTGTGAAATTCTAAACTGTCAAGAACATGGTATAAGTTGGATGATATCAATAGAGAAATGATTCAACGCTCAAAACGAAAAAAGTTAAAATCTAGGTAAGAATGGTAAGATTTTTACAAAGCGTATTGAGGCTAGATAGAGAGCGAAGTGAAGAAATGATCTTCAGACCTCACAAGAGAAACACAATCTGGTCACACTAAAGGAAAAATATCTAGTTGAGTAAGATCACACTCAGTAATTAAAGTAACTCCGAGTCATTAAGACTTCTTTATGATCAAGACTTTTGAGTCAGCGCTAAAAATGGAAGAGAAATGTATTATTCATGGTCCATACCAGCTTCACTGTCCTTTAATCTAAATACCCGAAAGTTACTGACCATCTTCAATCATAAGTTGACCAAAGATGGAGTCTGTCTACTCTCTAAAGCATGTCTCGAGCTGAGGATAGCTCTATCTTTTTGTTGGGGCGTTTGTAAGGTCCCTCCCTAAACCCTAGAGCCATTCAAAACTTTTTCAACCTAGAAAATAATTTAGAAAAAGAAGGACCGACAAAGAAGTCATGCGGACAACAAGACTTTACTCCAGAATGAAAAGACAAGGATATTGTGGACAAGAAATTACATCATCCCTATATTTTTCCAAAAATATTAAGATTATTTTTATACTTCTTCATCAAAAACCGCGTGGAAACTGATCTAGATTGAGAACTGGGAGAAAAAGAGACTAACTTGATTGAAAGATAAAGTTAAGAGATAAGAATTAAGAAGAGAATTGGGGTCCAATAGGAATTAAGAAGAGAATTGGGGTCCAATAGCATTTGAGAAGAGAAATAGGGTCCAATAGCATTTGAGAAGAGAATTTGGGGTCCAATAGGAATTGAGAAGAAAAATTGGGATCCAATAGGAATTGAAAAAGAATTTGGGGTCCAATAGGAATTGAGAAGAGAATTCCACCCACCATTTCCTATTTAAGTACCCCCTCTCCTTTGTAATTTTAGACACACACATATTGCTAAGCTACTTGCATACTTGCCATGCTCAAGATTATGCTTAAGTAAATTAAGGTTTCCATTAAACCTTGCTCTTGCTCTCTCCCTCTCTTGAAGGCCAAACCCTTGAGGGTTTTGTGAAGAAGCTCCTCTCTCCATCCTCTTCATCCTAAATCCCTTTCCTTCCTCCTTGAACCTCACATCTCTTCAAGAAGGACTTTAACCCCACTTCCCTCTTGCTTAGAGGAGGTAATCTTTATTTCTAGTAGGATTAACTAATCCATCTGTTTTAATACTAGGAAGGTTTATGTGCATCATTTTAGGTTTTAATCTTTAATGGAAACCTTGCAATTAGGGTTAAGTGATAAGAGTATCTACGCATCATAAAGTTAAGCTTCAAAGATATATTTGCACTCGTAAACTAAGCTTTAATGGTAACTTTGCACTTAGATGTAAGCTTTAGTGATTACCTTGCATTTTTAGGTTTTAAGCTTTAATGGAAACCTTGCAATTAGGGTTAAGTGATAAGAGTATCCACGCATCATAAAGTTAAGCTTCAAAGGTATATTTTCTCTCGTAAACTAAGCTTTAATGGTAACTTTGCACTTAGATGTAAGCTTTAGTAATTACCTTGCATTTTTAGGTTTAACCTTTAATGGAAACCTTGTAATTAGGGTCAAGTGATAAGAGTATCTATGCATCATAAAGTTAAGCTTCAAAGGTAGATTTGCTCTCGTAATCTAAGCTTTAATGGTAACTTTGCACTTAGGTGTAAACTTTAGTGACTACCTTGGATTTTTAGGTTTAAGCTTTAATGAAAACCTCGCAATTAGGTTAAGTGCTAAGAGTATCTATACATCATTAAGTTAAGTTTCAAAGGTAGATTTGCACTCTTAAGCTAAGCATTAATGGTAACTTTGCACTTAGGTGTAAACTTGAGTGACTACCTTGTATTTTAGGTTTAAGCTTTAATGGAAAGCTCGAAAACTCATAAATTATAGGATGACCTTCTAGCTTCCTAAAATGGAAATCTAGGTACCATAAGAAAAGAGTAGTTTTCTAAACTCGATATAAGTAGTTCAATTTTTGGTATTGAAGAGTATTTCTAAAGTTTTCAATTTCAAGTTTGTTTGTAAATACGGGATGGGAGAGATAGGGGATAACTTCGCGGAATTGATCTCCGTGTTGTTTGAACCGAAAACTCTACAAGCTTCCATGGAGATGCCCCATGGATGGCAAAGGATTGCAAAAACCTGGGAATCGATAAAATGGGGATTGAACTTAAAAAGTTGGCATTTCCGAAGAGACATTAACCATCGAATGCTTATGGCAAAAACACGCTTGTATTTTCTAAATAAACTTGGCTGGTAGATAATTAATGAAAGTAGGAATTAAGGTTGATAAATGAATGAACTTGGAAATTACCAACTAGGAGGTAAAAAGGAATCTCGAGAGGTGATAGGGATAGCCCATTGCAAAACATAGATTTAACTAGGAGTTTTGAAGATTGTCTGGAAATGATCGGGAACCAAGATGGATCTTCTTGGGGTCAATTTGATTGAAAGGCCGGCCCATTGAGAGGATTCTCTTGGGAAACTTGTCGGAGATTGGCCCTTTTTGGCTAGGGTAGTGTAACCGGCAAGTTGTTATACCTAGGTCATTCATGCCCGAGAAATAAGGGATGAATGGGTTTGTTTTATTTTTGCCCGACCGGATGAAGTACCCGCGGTATCTTATTGGAAATCGGCTATAATCCGGGTATGGCCTGATGCCAATAGTTGGATGAGAAGGTTATACTCATGGAGGATGATGTGAATTTAATTAAGAAAATTTGTTTGACTTGGTTGCTTAAAAAGGAACTGGAAAGGCTAGGAATATAGGGGCTATCCTGTGCATCTGTCACCAGATGGTGCTATACCTCTCGAAATAAGATGCTTAGGAAGGAATGATTCAATTACTTGATGAGCCTTTCCCAAACACTTAATTCTAGGTAATATTGTGCAGGTGATGCCATTTTGATGGCTTGTAACCGATTATCTTGGCCTGAATGGGGAATTAAGATGAATTGGTTGAAACTAAATGTGTTGCATGATTAGTTAGGAAACTAGTTACAAGCTAATTATAGCCAATAAAGGAAAGGAAATGAATTAAAAGTTTATAAATAAAGATCTGGTGGGAATAACCACATGAATTTCCTTGAACGAGGGTATGCAACAGATTGCATGCTGCTTGTTGTTTGATGATGTCTGATAGACTACTATCTTCCTGATTTTGTAGTAGTTAAGTACTACCTCGGGAAGGGATTTTCATGGAGTGGTTCGGTGGGTGGGCGGATCCAGAGGGTCATATGGCCAGATGTTGATTTAAAATTTTTATGTTAAACGCTAGGACTACGTGGGATAAAAACGAGTAATCAGGGACGAGTGAGACCAGGTAGGATTGCAAGATCCCTCTTCTTAGGGGAAAGTGATAACTGTCGTGCCTGCTTGTAAGGAAAAAGGGGTTATCGGCATGAACCAAGGGAGAACAAGAAAGCAAGAGCAGATCCTCAAGTTAAAGGATCAAGAGAATCAAGACTAAGGACCACGATTTTGGGTGCGGAAAGCTGTCAAAGACAGATTGATTATGAGAAGCGGATAGAATCATTGAATGAAGGGAAGTACCCCCTTGGGTTGGCATTCGAGATAGACCAGAGTCCTGTCTGAGTGTCGGTCCCAAGTGGGAGGGATACTTGCAGATAGATCTACGTCATTCCTTGGAACGGTCTGGAGGACTGAGGGAGGTGAGTAGGGTCGAGTCTGGGTATGGCCCTCACAAGTGGTATCAGGGAAGTACCCCCTTGGGTTGGCATTCGAGGTAGATCGGAGTCTTTTCTGAGTGTCGGTCCCAAGTGGGAGGGATACTTGCAGATAGATCTACGTCATTCCCTGGAATGGTCTGGAGGACTGAGGGAGGTGAGTAGGGTCGAGTCTGGGTATAGCCCTCACATAGAGGCACTTTTTTTCCATTGGGTTTTTTTCCCTCTAGACATCCATGTATGAGACCTTAGTATAGGATTTCTTTTTATTTTTATTTAGGTAATAAAGCTCTAATTTCTATGGTAACACACCTTTCTACGTGGAAGTGTTTTGTTTATGATTTGGCAACATAGATGGACTTTAGCTGTCACCAGCATGGATGTCTTGAGCTTCAGCAGCACATGTTCGCTTCCACAGCTATTGAGGAGATGCATCACATATCTCCAGGTGTACTACTTTCCATGATACATGTTTGTTTTATTTTATCCGATTGTAGGTTTTCATGGTTTAATTGAGTGCATTCAGATAGGTTTTGTTATCTGTCATTATAGATGTATAAAGTTGTCCTTCCTTTAGTTAACTGACATAGAGTTTAGTCTTATAGATGAGCTTTGAGGTTAGTATGCCGTGAATTTAGGTTAAATCATTTACTTGACCACTAGTCCTAGTTGGTAAAAATATTTGAGTGTTTGAGACCTTAGAAGTGTTCTAGGCATAGAGAGGCTTGCTCACTTAAACAACAAAGAACACTAGTGAGAATAAAAAAGAAATGGAAGCAAAAAACAAAAGTCACACAAGTGGAAAAGCTTAAGCTGGAAGAGAAATCCCAGCTTGATTTTGGTACTTCACGCACATGTATGACCTATGCTACTAGAGCCCTAGAGGTTCCCATTGTGGGCACTTTTCTTTGAGAAGCTATGAGCATACAAAATAAGCACACATGTCAAATGAATTTGAATCAATGTGAAAAAATGAAAAGCAAGAAAAATGAAAATGAAAAGACTTTCATTGAGCTTCAAGTGAAAAATTCAAGGTTTTGTTTGGAGTTTTGAAAGTTAGCTAGCTAATCAAAGTTTAAAAACACAATTAGGGAATCTGCATTTAGATAATTTTCCTAACTTAGCTAGTACTAGAGTGATATTTTTAACCCTTAGTCATAGCTAACTAATTGATAGACTCGTCCATAAGCCCAAAACTCTTGATTAATTAATTTCATCAAGTGCAATTTTTTTGTCCTTAATGGTAGTGTAGCATTTCATCATTCTTTTCATTTACTCATTCCTATGTGTGCTTTGCCTTCCCCTTATGCTTCATTACTATTCACTTATATCATGATCTCAACAATATCCTCAATTATAGACCTACCAAATAAGGTCAAGGGTATGTGGCATGCATGCATGCACCATGGGGAGCTCACTCTTGGAGGTATTCAAAAGAATCATCCGAAGAAGGACCTCACAAGGACCTTGTGTAGTGGAAAAAACAGTTGGTTTTGCTGAATTTTTAAAGATCACATGCTCCCCGAATTTGAAAAGGTGATACAAACAAAAGTTGCAGCTCGTGAGCTGAACTTTCACCTCAAATTTTTTCTTATTTTTTTGAGCTACGAGCTGTGAGCTATGATTTTATTGGTGGACCCGAGTTTTCCCATGCTATGCAGCCACACTCCCTCTTCCACTTTATCATTTTCCTCTTTCACACACACTCCTCCCTCTCCTTCCCACCCCCAAACCTGCAACTCCCATGTCCTAATTCACCCTCTTCACCATTGCCACATCTCTCACCTCCATAGCCTTCATCCTCCATTTCTACACCCTATGTGTCCCCCTTTCTCTCTACATATATGTCCATATTACCATACTCTCTTCAACTTTGTAAAGAACTTCAAAAAATCAGCAAAAATCCAAAGATAACCTCTGCAAATGAAGGTTTTTATCATGAATTTTCCAAGGTTTGAAATAACATAGCTTCATCGACACGCGCTGCTTCACCATGCTGACTGCTTCTTCTTCCGGTGCTGTAAAGAGGTGAATGTCAACTTCTCCAAAGCTTCAACCTCTCTTTACAAGCTCATCCCTTCTCTAACTTTTCTCATCATATATCTCACCATTTGGTGAATGATTTTGTAAATATTTTTTAGTGATAATTACTAACTACTAACCACTAACCTTATTGTAAAATGCACCCTCTACTAGAGTAGGCACTCCCAAATTATTCACTCAATCCTCTCTCCTTTCATCCTCAATGATTCTCTTCCCTTGAGCCCACATCCATGTGACTCAAAGGACAAGAGAGACCCACCCTCATTAAAAAAAATAAAAATATGCATAATCTTTTATTCCTTCAAATAAACTTGATTAGGCCTAATCCTAATCGGGGCTTCTAAAACCTATAAATAGAGCCCTTCTCTCCCTTGTAAATTATCACATGATCACACTACACCACACCATTCTCACACATAACACATCACTCTTCAAGCCTAGTTGTGTAGAGTGTGTGCATTGTGAGTGCTCTATTCCATCACTACACATAGGTGCATGGAGAAGCTTGAAGTTAGTTATGCCATCTAGAGGAGTGGAGTGATACTATACTCTTCAATCACACTTGTAGCCTACTCTTGTCCATAAATAAGATTCATAGTTTTGGGTGCAATTGTATGCTGCAACTACGACTCTTCTCTCCAAATTGACTTGATAAGTTGGCTCATCAGGTGGTTGAAGGTATATTGTCCTTGAAGTTTGTTGTGCCATTTCATGCTTGGTGGTTTGAGGGCTTGTTGAATTTTTTGCCAAAACTTTCAAGTGTAAGAGGGTGCTCGGTGAGAGGGCTCCCGTGACCCTAAGACAATTTGTGTATTGGCAACAAGGTCAAGTTTTGTGTTGTCTCTCTATTTCTCATCAAGCTTTGTGTGCATCTAGTCTTTAAGGCTAAGAATGAGTTGCTCAAGTTGATTTGTGCGCTTTACCTCTCCCTGGCATGGTGAATGTTTGTGTTTGGTGTGTGTGGCTATCTTGCATTCCCCTCTCTTTGTGCGTTTGAGTACAAGGAGATATCACGTGCGTCCTAGTTTGCATCTACAACTAGGTAGTGCCCCTTTTCTTGTTTGGTTTTTGGCTGTGGGTTGTTGTTGTCTCTGATTGTGCTTGCCCCAGCCCCAATTGAGTAGCACGGGAGCCTCGAAGGGTGTTTAGAGGCCGCTCTTCTTGTTGCCTGCCCCGGACCGCCTCAAATTGGTGCCCCCACGGAGGATTGTCTTTGTGCTTAGTGTTGTTGTATTGCATGAATGCTTGAATTTTAGCATAATCAAGAAGATTATATGAATCATATCATCAAGAAGATTATATAAATCATGAAACTTGTATGACCGAGTTTAATTTCAATGCAACAAAAATTGATCTAGAATATGGTTTGGATTAGCATAACATAAGTAAGGAAAGAAACATTTTCACATAAGAATCTAGAATTCATGTTGAAAGACCTTTCAAAACTTTGTGTAGTTAGTTGATGTCATGAGAGAAAGTGATTGTTTGGAACTAATCCTTGTGTGGTTCTTGCATTGAGAGACTATGACACGCTATACCTTTGATGATATCCCAATCTTCTTCGGAAATCTAGAAGAAGATGTTGATGATTTTCTTGTTGATTTCAGAATGGTTTGTCGTATCCTTGGTAAAAGGGATGACATTGAAAAGGGGATTTTCTATTGCTATGCCTTAGAGGCAACGCTGAGCAATGGTTTTGGAGTATGTCTTCTCAGATTGAAGATGGGTATACCCAAATTTCCAAAGCTTTGAAGACCAGATTCTCTAAATTTCCAACAACGGAGAAAGCACGGGCTTCATTAGGGAGACTTCAACAACATGGTGAAGACTACTATGCTTATGAGGATATTTTTTCTCATCAATCGGGAGGATATGGGTTTAGTTCTACATTTCCAAATTATGTAAAAATGGAGAAATTTATTTCGGGTTTGTCTCCTTTCCTAAAGACTAAGGTTACTTGTAGTGGACCCTCTACCTTTGAAGAAGCGGTCACTATTGCCCGAAGGAAGTTTCACAAGTACTTCTACATCAAAAATGGTTTCCATCATGCTGGAAGAACCAACCATCATGAAAGTGTTTCTATCAAGGAGTCATCTCCTTTGCCATACTTGTCTCCTTCTACTCCGACAAATGTTGAAGAAGTTACTTACATGCCAACTGATTATTCAAGTGCTAAAGTGTGTGGCCAAGATTCAAATGTGGAATCTCTTTCTTCTACCTTTATCACAAGCATTCAAAACTGACACAAGATATCTCAAATGGCATTGATGATTCAATAACGGGTACATCCAACCTTTTGGCGGAGGATCAATTTCTAGTCCGAGCAGACGAAGCTTTTGTGCAACATGACTCTATGGAGAATGAAGACCTTGAAGGTAACCTTGATCTTATGGAATGTTCTGAGAGTGTATCTTTTCTAAAAGAAGAGAGTGAAGAAGAAGATGAGATCATAGGTGGGGAGATCATAGACCGCATTGATCATAAAGAGATGATTGTGTACATGGAATGACAACTCCAAAACAAAGTAGAAGAGTGTGAGTTGAATCCATGTGAGGATAATCTTCAAAAAGTGTTTGAGGATGTTGAAAAGCATTGGTATGACCCATATATGTTAAGCATAGAGGAACTTATTATGCAAGAAGCCAAAGTTTTCACAAAATTAAACAGTAATCCATCAACCTTTGAGGTGGTACAATGTGAGGAGTTACAACCTTGCACAAGGGGGGGCTTAGAAGGGGATGAAGAACATGGGAGAGTAGTAAAAAATAAAATCATAAAAGGAAACTGTTAGAAGGGTATCATTCTCTCCAATGGTGTTTTAGTGGGTGGATCTTCATTCATGGGACAATCTCTTAGCAAGAAAATCCAAACTTTCGAAGCCCTAATCATCTTCACATTGGGTTTCACCTCTTCAAAGTCACCTTCTCCTCTCTTCACATATACCTTTCATCAGGAGCACCATACCTTCTTAAGTGGAAGAGGACATGAATACTTGGTGATGAACGGATGTTTCCAAACCTTCTTCATTTGGTTCTTTGGTGTATGGAGGTCGCACATTGTGATGCTTCTGGTCTTCATCATACATGAAAAACTTGTTGATTGCTACATGTGGATATTTCATGAATCAGTACCAAAATCTATTCTCTTCCAATGTGTTGGAAGCAATAGAAACCTTCGTCTATTATCTACTTATGTGGTGGTAAACTATTTGCAATATCTTCCAATAGCAGTTGGAAGCATGGATCAAGCTTTCCTAAATCATGAAGGTCATAGAATTTTTGACTTGATGAGCCTACCCAGGTTGAATGAATTTTATGAGCTATAGTTCAGGAATTTTCTCATACAAGCTCTTGAAGATCGTAGCAGATACATCAACTTTACACAAGAGGAAGAGCAACCAATCTTTTATATCACATTCATAGTGATAGATGCAATGATGGACAACAATAAAATCTATAAGTTTCTTCAACCGAAATCAGTAAGTGATTCCATACCATACATCTCTCTTTGGGAAAGATATTTCAAGATCTTTGATCCTGAGGGGGTGCTTATGGAAACTTTCTCAACGGAGGAGGTTTACTCCGTCACTTCATTACATCCTGCTATTGGCTCTGAGAACCTTCCATATCACACAAGGTTTCTTAATTATACAACAAAGGTTCTTCAAAGATGAGAGCAGACAAAGACAGACGTTACACAATCTACATGTTGTATGATCGGATAATGGTACATGAATGTACCATTTATCTAAGGGGGGAGCTAATGATAGCCGTTTTTCTTCTTTCCATAATTTCCATAGTAAGCTACCTCACCCTATCAAATCACTCAAACATTTTGGCTATCCCTACCATTTCACTATACATAGGCGTGTGTGAGTTAGGGAACTTTTCCCATATCTTCTTAAAAGCCCTCAATTAGCTAGTCACTAGGTTAGTTGAGCAAATATATATATATATATATATATATTATGGCCTATTTGTGTGTAACTATTTTATTTTATATAGAGCCTAAATAAAAATATTTTTCATAATTATTTTGGTATTTATTTAAATATTTCTACCTACGGTGTGTTATTTATGCTATGTACATTGACTCACCATTACCATATTTTTTCTTACCATTTTGCATACTCTTTATTCCATATAAAAATAACTTCATGCAAGCTTCTCTTATTTTTGGTGTAACTCCATCCCAACAAAAATCCAAAAAAACTAGTTTTATTTATGTGTATATTTTTTCACTATTGTGATTTTTCCTTACTACATCTATTCTCTTTTACTCTCATAAATTAGAACACCAAAAATATTCATCTTTTTATGGTAGACTTTTAATGAGAGAGATTTATTTTGACCCCTTTATATTTTTTCCACCTATATTATTTATATTTGACATGTACATATTTTTTTAGACCCCTCAATATTTGATTTTCTTAGTTGTACTATTCACTTATATCATGATCTCAAGAATATCTTCAATTATAGACCTACCAAATAAGGTCAAGGGTATGTGGCATGCATGCATGCACCATGGGGAGCTCACTCTTGGAGGTATTCAAAAGAATCATCCAAAGAAGGACCTCACAAGGACCTTGTGTAGTGGAAAAAACAGTTGGTTTTGTTGAATTTTTAAAGATCACATGCTCCCCGAATTTGAAAAGGTGATACAAACAAAAGTTGTAGCTCGTGAGCTGAACTTTCACCTTAAATGTTTTCATATTTTTTTGAGCTATGAGCTATGAGCTATGATTTTATTGGTGGACCCCAGTTTTCCCATGTTATGCAGCCACACTCCCTCTTCCACTTTATCATTTTCCTCTTTCACACACACTCCTCCCTCTCCTTCCCACTCCCAAACCTGCAACTCCCATGTCCTAATTCACCCTCTTCATCATTGCCACATCTCTCACCTCCATAGCCTTCATCCTCCATTTCTACACCCTATGTGTCCCCTTTTCTCTCTACATATATGTCCATATTACCATACTCTCTTCAACTTTGTAAAGAACTTCAAAAAATCAGCAAAAATCCAAAGATAACCTCTGCAAATGAAGGCTTTTATCATGAATTTTCCAAGGTGTGAAATAACATAGCTTCATCAACACGCGCTGCTTCGCCATGCTGACTGCTTCTTCTACCGGTGCTGTAAAGAGGTGAATGTCAACTTCTCCAAGCTTCAACCTCGCTTTACAAGCTTATCCCTTCTCTAACTTTTCTCATCATATATCTCACCATTTGGTGAATTATTTTGTAAATATTTTTTAGTGATAATTACTAACTACTAACCACTAACCTTATTGTAAAATGCACCCTCTACTAGAGTAGGCACTCCCAAATTATTCACTCAATCCTCTCTCCTTTCATCCTTAGTAGAGTGATATTTTTAACCCTTAGTCATAGCAAACTAATTGATAGACTCGTCCATAAGCCCAAAACTCTTGATTAATTAATTTCATCAAGTGCAATTTATTTGTCCTTAATGGTAGTGTAGCATTTCATCATTCTTTTCATTTACTCATTCCTATGTGTGCTTTGCCTTCCCCTTATGCTTCATTACTATTCACTTATATCATGATCTCAACAATATCTTCAATTATAGATCTACCAAATAAGGTCAACGGTATGTGGCATGCATTCATGCACCATGGGGAGCTCACTCTTGGAGGTATTCAAAAGAATCATCCGAAGAAGGACCTCACAAGGACCTTGTGTAGTGGAAAAAACAGTTGGTTTTGCTGAATTTTTAAAGATCACATGCTCCCCGAATTTGAAAAGGTGATACAAACAAAAGTTGTAGCTCGTGAGCTGAACTTTCAACCCAAATTTTTTCATATTTTTTTGAGCTACGAGCTGTGAGCTATGATTTTATTGGTGGACCCCAGTTTTCCCATGCTATGCAGCCACACTCCCTCTTCCACTTTATCATTTTCCTCTTTCACACACACTCCTCCCTCTCCTTCCCACTCCCAAACCTGCAACTCCCATGTCCTAATTCACCCTCTTCACCATTGCCACATCTCTCACCTCCATAGCCTTCATCCTCCATTTCTACACCCTATGTGTCCCCCTTTCTCTCTACATATATGTCCATATTACCATACTCTCTTCAACTTTGTAAAGAACTTCAAAAAATCAGCAAAAATCCAAAGATAACCTCTGCAAATGAAGGCTTTTATCATGAATTTTCCAAGGTGTGAAATAACATAGCTTCATCGACACGCGCTGCTTTGCCATGCTGACTGCTTCTTCTACCGATGCTGTAAAGAGGTGAATGTCAACTTCTCCAAGCTTCAACCTCGCTTTACAAGCTTATCCCTTCTCTAACTTTTCTCATCATATATCTCACCATTTGGTGAATTATTTTGTAAATATTTTTTAGTGATAATTACTAACTACTAACCACTAACCTTATTGTAAAATGCACCCTCTACTAGAGTAGGCACTCCCAAATTATTCACTCAATCCTCTCTCCTTTCATCCTCAATAATTCTCTTCCCTTGAGCCCACATCCATGTGACTCAAAGGACAAGAGAGACCCACCCTCATTAAAAAAAATAAAAATATGCATAATCTTTTATTCCTTCAAATAAACTTGATTAGGCCTAATCCTAATCGGGGCTTCTAAAACCTATAAATAGAGCCCTTCTCTCCCTTGTAAATTATCACATGATCACACTACACCACACCATTCTCACACATAACACACCACTCTTCAAGCCTAGTTGTGTAGAGTGTGTGCATTGTGAGTGCTCTATTCCATCACTACACATAGGTGCATGGAGAAGCTTGAAGTTAGTTATGCCATCTAGAGGAGTGGAGTGATACTATACTCTGCAATCACACTTGTAGCCTACTCTTGCCCATAAATAAGATTCATAGTTTTGGGTGCAATTGTATGCTGCAACTACGACTCTTCTCTCCAAATTGACTTGATAAGTTGGCTCATCAGGTGGTTGAAGGTATATTGTCCTTGAAGTTTGTTGTGCCATTTCATGCTTGGTGGTTTGAGGGCTTGTTGAATTGTTTGCCAAAACTTTCAATTGTAAGAGGGTGCTCGGTGAGAGGGCTCCCGTGACCCTAAGACAATTTGTGTATTGGCAACAAGGTCAAGTTTTGTGGTGTCTCTCTATTTCTCATCAAGCTTTGTGTGCATCTAGTCTTTAAGGCTAAGAATGAGTTGCTCAAGTTGATTTGTGCGCTTTACCTCTCCCTGGCATGGTGAATGTTTGTGTTTGGTGTGTGTGGCTATCTTGCATTCCCCTCTCTTTGTGCGTTTGAGTACAAGGAGATATCACGTGCGTCCTATTTTGCATCTACAACTAGGTAGTGCCCCTTTTCTTGTTTGGTTTTTGGCTGTGGGTTGTGGTTGTCTCTGATTGTGCTTGCCCCAGCCCCAATTGAGCAGCACGGGAGCCTCGAAGGGTGTTGAGAGGCCGCTCTTCTTATTGCCCGCCCCGGACCGCCTCAATAGTTTTATGCATCTCATGGGTGGCTCTACATATTTTTTATGCCCTAGGTATAAAAGTGAAAATTAGGTCATTTTTCACTTATCCTCTTGAGAGTAGGGCTTCCATGGAAATATTGTGAATCATTCACCATCACCAACACCTAATTTACAACCTAAACTATATTAATTGATTGATAATGATACTTATATACACTAATGACTTAGCTCTCTGTGGCAATCAAACCTTGGCAACGGCACCAATGTTGACAGGTCATAGCATTTCTCAAACCACTGACATAATGTCAATCCAGTGGATCAAAAACCGGCTAGTTCATGGAGTCATGGAGTTAGAGAATGTGTAAGAAGAGGACCGTAATCGAGAGCGAGAGAGAGAGAGAGAGAGAGAGAGAGAGAGAGAGAGAGAGAGAGAGAGAGAGAGAGAGAAGAAGAAGAAGAAGGGAATACAATGCTAATAGAGAGTGCTACTCAATGCCTATTCTCTAATCTACTTTAATCTCACAAATCAAGAGGACAATGGTGCACACTCTCATCAATCAATCACACACATAGATCAAAAGATCAAAGAGGTTACAAATCAAGTGAAGAACAAGAGGAGTGAGTGCAGGAAGCAATAATGAGAGACTAATTAACACTTAACTACACACCCTTAACACAAATGACAAAGAGATAGAAGAAGAAGAACACTTAACTTTCCATTGCATACCATAGAAAGGCTGGACTACAAGAATCACCATCTCCTTCTTCTTCAGGCTTTCCATGAAAGCTCAACTCTCAAGAGGATAAGTGAAAATTGACCTAATTTAAACTTTTATACCTAGGGCATTAAAAACATATACAGCCTCCCATGAGATGCATAAAACTATGTGCATCTCTAGAAGTCCTAGGTATCATGGTAGCGTCAAAAATACAATCTAGAATTCATGTAGAGCCCATAAATACATTAAAAGTGCTTATGCAAATGAAATTTCTGTCAAAAAATGAAGCACTGTAAACTAAAAATAGCATCATTGAAGGTCATCCACTGTGTGCTACTAGCAACTACATGAGCAAAAAATATGGGAATTATCCCCTCGTCCAAATGTAGCATAAGTCCAGAATTGACTCCTTGAATATATCCTTACACTAAGTGACATTAATAAGAATCTTCAGCCCCAATCTTGTGCCATTTTAATTTGATGCATAAATGTTCTCCCTAAAATGATATCAATGTTGTTGCCCTTGCCAAAATCTATTATTATGAAGGTATGTTCATACTTTATCCCATGAGAGGTTACTATAATCTGTTCTAACATACCCACATGTATCTCAACATAACCATCTGCAAGCTGAAAATCATTCTTATTTTCTTGATAGCTAGTCTTTCCCAATTCTCCCATATCTCTTTGGTGGCATTGGACACTCTAGCGAATGTGGTATTCCCTTCTCCTTCATGGTAATCACCCACCCTTGTTTACAAGTACTAGTTATGCCTTAGGTTTTTCTTGTGTCAATTTATCCATTTGATCATCTAAGGGGTTGTCTTCAAGAGGAATTTTCAATCTTATCTTCTCTAAGATTTTGCCTACCTCTCCCCACATATGTGGTCAAATCTGTCATAACTCAGAGAGTATTATCATGCATTTTGTAGGAGTATACATTAGTTTATGCAAGCATGCTCTTAGTGTCCATCATCTTTGGAATTGACTTCCATTGTGAGGGGATTCCCTAACCTCTGATTTTGTTTTGTATTCTCCTATGAAGGACTGCAAAGTTTTCAATGTTTCAGGTTTACTCTAGATATATGCTCTTGTTCTTGCATCTCCCTATAGAGATTGTATATATCTCCTCGGTAAAATTCATGATTCATGTGGATCTCATTGATAGGTGTAAACTTCAAAGTTGCACTACCATCCTTCTTATTCCTTATAGATTTCCATAAGGCATGTGGTCATGGCTCTTCCACTTTAAGAATCGGTAGCATCATTCATCATTTGTGGTACGAGCCACTATCCCATTTTCCAATGGTGTTTTTGTTTCTAACTTCCTTTGATCCTTTCTTTCATTTTTCTTGTGCTCAATTTCCAAACCCCCTTATTAATTAATACTTCTTGTCTACGGAACTTTTGTTTCTTTGGTTCCATTAGAGCTTGAGCTATCTCTATGAGCCTTTTACGCATTTCAAGTCTTTTTTCTAATGTTTGATTGGTTTTTGGTTTAGCCTCATAAGATTGAAATAGAGCCTCTGAAGGTTCTATAACTTTATGAACCAGGATTGAACCTCTCAATGATGTCTTGGATGACACCACTCCTCCAGTTTGTCCCTCGTTTTCCTTTTCTTGTTTTAGCTGCTCTTTAGATTATTGTACCTTAGTTTCCAAGGCAATTAGCTCTTTTAACCTCTTTGCTTTCATTTTGTCTTTTTTAGCTTTCCATGATTTCCTTCGATTCCTCACTGATATGCTCATAGGCAGCTTATGTTTTTCCTTGATAGGTTTACTTTTGGCAGCTTCTTGAGCTTGAGCTTTGGTCACAAAATTTACTAGAATTGTAGGCTCAGTCTTAGATCCACTCAATTACGACAAAACATTGATGATATTCATTGTCACTTTTTCATTGTTATCCAAATTTTTGAACATTCTTGAAGAACATGATTGATTGCACATTCATCACAATTACCAAAAATATTTACAAGTTCACACTTGTGTGGACAACTCCTCACCCAATGATCACCTCCACATTCATAGTATTGACCTACTTGTTGGATTGCTTGTGGAGCCCCCATTGGCTATCCTGCCCTAGGAGGATAATCGCTAGGTTTATAGTTCTAGTTAGCTATGAACATGAGCGTGTTCTTGTCCATCATATAATGTTTTATGATTGGTTGCATAACATGTGATAGATGTGTGGTATGACCTCTACTAATCCAAGAAGGATGACCTTTGTCAACATACGTGTTTCTCTCGAGTTCCTTATCATAAGATTTGATTGACTCTTCATAGAATAAAGTTGGTTGTAGTATTTGCGGACTTGCAAGTATTTCTATAGGCTATGTGTACCTTATGATTGCTTCATTCTCTTGAGCTAAAAGAGGTTGTTGACCCAATAATGGTTTAGGTTTATCTTCCCCTTGGGTTGCATTGTTTGGACCTATTTGATATCTTGGTGATGGTAGAAATGGTTGCCCCTTTGAGGTCCATATGGCCTTTCCCTCATATCATTCTTGTTATAAAAACACTCTCTTTTTCTTGGTGATCCATTCATGTTCAATAGCACACCACTTCAAAATGTGTTGTGCATTTATAGCTGTCGATTAATAGTGCAGTTTTTCACCATTATTGTTTTTATATAGCCCTACAGTAGTGTTGACTCATTTCTCATTGTTCACATGTCTTAGTTTGGCATTTGGCTTGTCTAACTTAGGTGGCTCATATTTTGGCTCTACGTTAACTTTCTCTTTTGTTCCTGTCATTCCCTATTTTTCCACAAAAGAGGGATTTTGCACAACTAGATACATTGTTCCCTCCTCTTTAAATTATTGATCACCACTATAGTCAATAGACACTAGGTCCTTAAACTCATTGGGCCTTTCCTCTAATTTTACTTAGCAGTGATCCATACCATCATAGATCTTTGCTCTTTGGTCATTTTCAAATTGATACTTTAAGTGTAATATTTATGTTTTGGATACTTGATGGGATGGTCTTGCTTCCCCATTCAGTCCTTCCTTACAACACACCTTGTTGAATCCCTTGGCCATGATGGTGTAAGATTTCTTTGAAGATGTATCACATATACTTTCCTCAATGATTAACTCTAAGGGATCCAATGGACCCCATGATTCAAACTCTCTTTAATAATGGTAATGCTCACTTGGTCTCCTACAACAAGATTTCTAATCAAGTAAAATCTACTTGATCTCAACTACATCAAGAAATAATCACTCTTGCAAAACCCTAACATGTTACCTCTTTGGTTGTTGCAAAAACCTCCAACTCAGCACCTCAAGGTGCAATGTTCTAACTTTCACAATTTGTACAATAAATACTCAATGGCTATGAGCTTACAGCCACTCTTTTAGTCAAAAAATTCATGAATTGATGAAACAATCACACAGTTTGCACCAAACATATCTTGGCTTGCAGAATCCTCTAATGATTTCCCAATTCAAATTTGAGAAGACCTTTGTACTCATTATGATTACATCTATCTGTGGTATCCCTTTGGGTTCCTTCTGCTATAGGGGGACATGGATTAGGATCCATATTTGGAGAGCTTTTAACTCCAAAAGTGACCCACCTATAGATGTTGGTATGTATAGGCTATCCCGAAAATATTTTTGAATTTGGTCAAGAAAAAGTCAAATTTTTGCTAAATTCTTGTCTGCTTAGCCCTTTACACTGAAGTTGACCTATCACTTAGTTTTGGGAATTAAGTTCTACTCTTTTTGCACTCAAATGATGATATCTATATACAAAAAATCAACAGCAATCAAAATCTACAAAAAATTCCTCAAAACTTTTTGTAGGAGCATGGATTACAATAAATGTACCTCAGTGGCTAAATGTGGCCCTAAAATTTTGTCCAAAGATTGCCCTTTGTACCTTGTTACTAGATGTATGATTTTTATGTGATTTGGACTCGTTTAGAAAATCTAACCTTAGTCTGGCTTTGCAACTTTTCATCATGAATTGTTTTTGGCCTTTTTGGTCTATTTTTTTATTTTATTTTGCAAATTTGTTTTTGGAAGTATGCTTTTATAGATCTCTACTACAAATTGTTTAAGTTTCTACCAAAAATCTCATTTGGGGGACATGGATCAGGATCCATGTTCCTCCATAGCTGGATCTAGAATTCTCTCTGTTGTCGGATCAAAATTCAGAAAGAACCCAATCTCGTTCAGCTTGACTCTTATCATCATGGATAGATAAAGCTCCATCCATCACAAATCTGTCAATTTTGGGTATTTCTCAATTCAGGCTAAGTTGCACTTCAATGTCTATCTGTCATGCCAAATTTGGGATATTTTCTTTTTTTTTTAGGTTCAAAACCCATGTCTAGCATCCGATCCACCTCATCAAGGACAAGATATGTAACCCCGCGAAGGTTGGTTTGTCTACCACTTGTGTTTGCTCTTCTTTGTTGGTGACTCCTTTGTTCCAGCATCAAGGTGATCAAAGTCGCATTTGTCATTGTTAGCTTTTGTGTGATGTGTAAATCATTATACTATTTCTACTTAATACATGACTTAACTTGACAAACCCCAGTTAATTCCACAAGTTAGTAACTTTCTTTGAAAGGGATTTATCTGACATCATTCATGATAGATGCCCATCTATGAGCTATCATGGTCTTTGTCCCCAAAATTCATATACATGATGTATAGGGTATGTAGGTGGCTATCAAGCTTTGAAAAAATTGCATCTTTGGCAAGCTAGGGGTTAGACCCTTTTTTGTTTTTGGAAATCTTAGCTTGTACGCTCTATGCATATCCTCTTGACAAATTTTGGCTTGATTTTGACTTGTATTTGGCTTTCCAAGCTAACTTTGTGGATTTCAATCTCAAAAATGACTCATGGGCATCGTTGGCACCTTCTCGCTGCTAAACATATGTAGAACCAATGATGATGATTAGAATTGGGCATGATCCTTGGTTACTCGTGCGCCAACATCCATCACGAAAGATGACTGAGTTGTCATTTTTGCCCCTATTGTTCGTGTTAGTATAGTTAGTCCCTTTTGTTTGTTAGGCTTCATTAAGTCACATACAAGATAGAAGATTTACAGTATAAATATATACTTCCTGTATATGGCCTTGTAGTCGCATGAAGTGTCTGATAGGCAGCTTTACATTTAGTCACATCACCAACTTTCTTTGTCCTTGTAGGCAATCCCGGAGTTTTATGACCATTCTATTATAGTCGAAGGTTGATCAACATTCTTTTCTTTCCTCTGACATTACCCATTGTGTGTATGGGTTTTGAGACATGATTCATTAAGTGTCATTATTTTCTTGGACCTTCTTTGTTTTGTACTGCTTAGGCACCTCTTCAATCTCTTTCGTCTGGATTATGGACTTTTCCCTATTTTTTTGTGAAAATCACAAAAATAACAAAATAAAACCAAAAATCAACTCAACCAAAAACCGCAATCATTCTATTAGACTTCTAAATGCTATGTACATTGTACACATGTCCCTAGGGGCTCGTATATGGCTTTTGTCCCCATAATCCTCTTGTAATGCTACTATGAGTGCATATATTCCGAATTTTGTCAAAAAATCATCACAACCAAACGCTAAAATCCAGTACAATTCACAAAACATTGCCCTCTAATATTCATATATTAGGTCAATAATTAGAATGCCTCCCCGCCTCCTATTTGGAGTCCTCCTTGATGACATGGTATCACCAAGGGTATGTGTTGTGCTTGGGGAATCAAAAATTATGCCTATGCAGGCCTTGAAATGTAGCCCTATTATGCATACACAGTCAATGCATGGAAAAGATTTATGATGTGCAAGATGTGGGTATAAGAAATTTGCTTATTGGCATTTTTTGGTGAGGCTTCCTATTCAAAGCAATGTGATGTTCTTTGAAACTCTTGTGTCGTTTGCTTGATTGAAGGTTGTAGAGATTTTTTGAAGGCTTACTTATCTTTTTTATGCTTCTTTGGGATCCATTTTAGCCTTGTGATTGGTTGTCGTATTTGGCATTGTTCCCCATAGTGGGTTCTCTTCTAACTGTATTGTAACCATAGGAGGAATTGAAAGATTTCAAGCGGCACTGCAGTAAAAATAATTTAATTGGTCTCCTTTGGGAGGCACTTCTTTGTGATTGCTAGATGTTTTCTTGATGCTGCTCATTTGGGAACCCATACTTGTCCCTGCTTTGTAGACTTTTGAGGCATCCACCTTGCCTTTGTGCGAGACTTTAGCGGTCTTTGCTTCAGCTCTTGTACTCTTGGTTGAGGATTGAATTCATACTTTGGTAGTTGATACTCTAACTGTTTTGGAATCCAAATGAACTCCTGACCTCTTCGTGCTTGAATCAACTTCTTTGGAACCCAGATCCGATTTGCGGAAGCTTGCGACTTTGTGATTTTCTTAGTGGTTCTTGCACACTTTGATTGATGTCTTGTTGGCATTGGATCTTGTGATTTTTCACTAGAGATCTTCATCTTCTTGATCCATACCTGCTTTTGGCCAATCTGGCTCTTTGGTATCCAGATTTGTCAAACTTTTTGGTTCTGACTTGTTGTTCTTTGCTTTTGGCCTTCTTTGGTTGTTATGGAAGCTGCTAGTGATAGTGATGACCAGAGTTTTTGTAGGGAATGTTGTAAGAATCATCACTATCGCTATTATACACAGCAAGGTTTCATTCTAGCAATTTTCCTTTGTGGTTTGGCTGGCTATGGAAAGTTACTGTCTACTTGCTCTTGGGTTGTTGTTTCTGGGATGACTTTGGTATCCACTTGATTACAGTGTTGGTAGCTCGTTGACATGGTTGTGTTGTTCTTGGTTGAGTCTTTTTGTCATGTACATGAGCCACGTATGAGGGTGCTTGTTGCGGTTCCATCACCACCGAGGATTTTGGAATTCACTTTTGATGCACTTTATTTTTGTAGTGATGACATTGTTTCCTAGGTCTTTGATCTGGACAATCATGAAACCGTACATTAGTTAAAGTTTTGTTCTTGTCACCTGCTGGGTCGTCCAGATTTCCATTGTTAGCATCTTCTTGAAGCTCCAAGTGTTCTATAGATTCATGTAGAACTCATCTTCTTCTTTGTCTTCATTTTCTTGGATCACACTCATTGCAAAGTAAGGAATGACATCATAGCCATTTTCATCATAAAACTTTTTTGTTGGATTGTCTTGAATACCACACACATCAAGATTAGACAAGATGTGTTCCCATTCAAGTGGCTCCAATGATTCCTCAGGAAGGGTTCTGGGATATAATCCTTATCTTCGATTTCCCTTTTCTAAAATGCACTCCTCTTGCTTTAAACTTCCGCATTGCGAAGCTCCACACATCCACAGTTCTTTAGGCTTATCCAACCATGCTGGAAGTTTTGATCCTACTACAGTAGCGGAATCAAAATCTTCTACAAGGGTTCTCATCACACCCCTATAACTATGGTCCTTCAAATTTATTCTTGTCGTGGTTTCCATATGTCTTAGGTAGATATGTTCATAACCCCAGTCCTTGACCATTTTCAGCTGTCACATGAATGGTCTTCCTAGGATGATGTTGTAGCGAGGATAGTGTGTCGTGCTCTCTACAATGGGTGCTCCTCAGTGCAATATACACGACAATCTCACTCAAAACAGACTGAAAACAAAGGAACACTAGACAACAACTGAGCTCACAGAGACTCAACAGCAGACCAGAACATATGACTCCGCTATCTCAAAGAACTGATACATAATCTAGCATGGCAGCACACTCAGCTCCAGCCCAGGTTTCACAGGTACAATGGGGTATCAAAGCTTAGATGTGCAGGGATGGTGAAGACGTGCTGTGTGTATAGAATCACACTCTAGACGATGACGTTGGACCATGTATGAAGAAGATAATCTGATGACCCAACAGCTACTACTCATGTCCCACCATAAAGAGCCACCAATGGCTCATAAATGTCAGCCATCTAAGTCTATCTCCAAACTAAGTGGTGATGGTGACTTGGCCATGATGTCCACTAGAACCACCGTCGTATCCCTGCCACATGTCGTTCCCCAGCCTAGCGAGTCCGTCTAGTGTGAACCAAACCAGACCACTTGCACTAAATGTGTGTCCTGTGAAAGTTACATTGTAGCGTGCTATAGGTTGCCCACCACAAAGCCGCTCACCGTCTCGTTGAGAGGAAATACTGAAAAATCTGTGAAAGAAAACCACTAGGTATAGCATCTGTACGTCTTTCTTGAAGTAGGTGCTAGGCCCAATCATGACCTTACAGGCCTCAAAAGTGGAGTTAAAAACATTGCACTGCTTGCAAATGCCTTAAGCCTTTGAGTAGGCAAGAACCTAGTATGATTACATAGTCCAAGAATCCCAATTGGCAAAATAGAATGAGGCTCCAGAGCAAAGAGATATACTTGGTTGGATCCAGCGCATCTTTATCCTCCATAACCATAGTGAGAGGAAAATGACATGGTCCATGCTTGCAGATGAATGCTTGAAAGCCACAAGGAAACAGCTAAAAGACTCTTCATCTTGCTCGTCTGCTGTGAAACACCAAAAGACCTGGTTCAAAAACTCCAAGGCTAGCAACCCTGGAAGAGCAGAGTGGAAAGGGTGGGTAGGGGTGAGGGATGGGTAGGGGGGTTGAGGGCTAGATAGGGGTGAGGAGGGGCTAGATAGGGGGTGGGTAGGGGCAAGGACTAGGTAGGGGGTGGGTAGGGGGTGAGGGCTAGATAGGGGGTCTAGGGGTGGGTGGGGGGGACGAGGGGTGGGTAGGGGGCGAGGGGTAGATAGGGGGTCTAGGGGTGGGTAGGGGGCAAGGGGTGGGTAGATAGTGGGTCTAGGGGTGGGTAGGGGGGACGAGGGGTGGGTACGGGGGACGAGGGGTGGGTAGGGGGTCTAGGGGTAGATAGGGGGTCTAGGGGTGGGTAGGGGTCTAGGGGTGGGTAGGGGCGAGGGGTAGATAGGGGGTCTAGGGGTGGGAAGGGGCGAGGGGGAAGTGGGTAGGGGGCAAGGGGTGGGTAGATAGTGGGTCTAAGGGTGCATAGGGGGGACGAGGGGTGGGTAGGAGGACTAGGGGCGAGGGGGAAAAGGGTAGGGGTAGGTGCAAGGGCTGGTGAGGAGGCGAGGGGGAAAAGAGTAGGTGTGAGGGGTGAGTAAGGGGGCGAGCGGTGGGGACTAGGGGCGAGGGGGGAAAGGGTAGGGGAGCAAGGGGGTGTGAGGGGGAGTGTAGGGTGTAGGGGATATGGTAGATGGGGTTAGATGGGGGAGAGAGGGTGTGAGAGGGTGGCCGGAATAATTCTTGTTTCACTGCAGATGAATTCTATGGTCCACTGTCTGAAAGAGGAGATGCTACAGAGTGCAGTAGTTGATGGAGAGCATGAGGAGGTACCATGAGCAAGACAACTATCATGAGTAGGGAATTCATCCAGCAGAACGAGCTCTATGAATTGAGTTCGCTAAATACAGAGGAGAGCTTTGTTTTGGTTGGAGAAGCAGACACCACTGAGGCTAATGTTTGAAGGGGGATGAACTCTTGTAGAGGTGATTTCTTTCGTTTCTATGATTCTTCGTAGGATCACCAAATTCAAAGGCTTCCACCAAGGGCACATCAGGAGTAGCTTTTGTGACCTTCAACCTTTGAGCTGGCTCGGGTGGCTCATTAGGTTTAGTTACTGTGGAAACATTGGAAGCGGGTATACCTTCAAGCAAAGAGTGAACCGAAACTCCAAAACAGGGTATAGATTTGGTAGCATCCAATAGATCCTCATCCGACCCGTCAGGTGGAGTAGGCTGTTCCAATTCAAGGCTGGTTGCTAAGGACAAAGAACTATGCTGCACGACCGGATCCATGCCTCCTTCTAGGCAAATTGGTTGCATTAAGGAGCCAGGAGTATGTATCCACATGGCATCGTTTCCCCAATCATGAAGTTCTTTAGTGTGTCGCAGCCATGGTCTTCTGATGAGCAAAAAAAATCCTCCCTCCACTTGAGGAAGACTGAACACCACAAAATCCAAGCTAAATGTGAAGTCTTGTACCTTCAGAGGCACCTTCTCTACTATGCCCACAGTGTAGACTGTCCTCTGGTCCGCCAATGTAACATCAAATGGAGCAGGGCGGGTAGGCTGCAGACCTAAGGCCAACATAGTATATTCTAGCATCAGATTGATCCCAGATCCACCATCCACTATGACGCCTGATAATTGATGCCCAAGAAAAAACACAGTGAGACAAGGACTTTTGTAGTCGGTGAGGGGAGCAGCTGGATAAGAAATCATGTAGGAATCCAAGGGCTTCACAGGTAGGTGCCCGCCACTAGGCCCTACACCAGGATACAGAGACTGGATGATGGAAAGGGTGTCACTTTGAAAATTTGCATCAAGTCAAAGCATGTCGTACAGCGACACTTGTTGAAAGGTGTTTTTCAAGATAGACTCTGCTGTAGGCTTCTCTCTTTTGATGAGATCTTGCTGTGGTATCTTAAGCTTCTGCAAGTCCTCTACTGCTTCCATGAAAGCACCATCAATATTTGATAGAAGAGAGGTAGGTTGGCTCTTGGCACTACCTGCCGGTGTCAGGAGATTTTTGGAGCAAGGGATTGTGCATATGTACATACACATGCATGGTGCATCAAATAAAGTATTGCCCATTTTCCAGAGCCAGGTGGTTACGTGGGGCCCACATGTGTACAGGTAGGACACCATGTACATAGTGCATCGATTTTCATCGTTACTAGTACCATTGTGTTTTTCTACAATAAGGAGGAGTTGGTAGCGCGTAAAACTTCTCGAGGAAGCTATCCGCGGGCCGACGACGTGAGGTCAGCAGGTGCGTCAGATGGCATCTAGTGGCGTCAGGAGGGCGAACGAGGTCAATATTTGCACGCAGATGAGGACGGACACAACGTGGGTGTTTGCTTGTGAGAATTATGCAGAAAGGTCATCATGAGGACCTTTTTTTGGGGCCACTTCACGTGGTTGCGGGATGCATTATTTGAAAGAAATGAGTGCCAGGTGTGCGCATGGATGCAACAGGGTGACAACTATGCACTGCGAGGTCAGTTTTTGGCCTATTCGGGGTCCGTTTGAGGTCATCTAAAAGGCCAAGGGTGCCCAACTAAGAAGGCTAAGTGTGGGAACTGAAAAAACAGAGAGAAGACCAGAAAAAACGTGGAGAAGAGAGGAGGAACAGCCGCAGGTGTTTTTTTGCCCATTTTGGAGCCTGTTTTGGCCGTAAACTGCTCATCCGAGGTCGGATTTGAGCACTTTGACATTGTAGACTGGGGTTTTGGGCCGTTCCGGACGCGATGGCGCTGTCCATTTTGCCAAATTCCTCACTTTTTTCCTGCTGTTTTTCTGTGTAAGTTCCTCCTATGAGCGAAGTTTCTGCTCCAGTTTGTGATTGTATCTGGCTTCTTTCACCCATAGTGTGTGAGCTATTTGCCCCATTGGTGTTGGCCCAAGCTCAATTGTATCTAAACATCAGAAATTCTCCTCTTTTGAGCTGAGTTTTTGGGTGTGTGTGTGTGTGTGTGTGTGTGTCTGTGTGGTGGATAGTCTCTCTCCTCTCACTCCAGAGGTGTGTTCCCTGTCTCGGCCAGGTGTGTTGTCTAAGCCGAGTGGTGCCCCATAGTGTGTGTGTGTATCTTCCCAAGAGTGTGTGTCGGGTCGTTATAGAGGCGCTGTGTGTGTTTTCATCCCGCTCACATTCTTTTGGCGCCCCCACGGAGGATCTTCTTCGAGTACCTTCTGCTTCGAGCTTCAAGCTTCGAGATTCGGGAATACAAGTTGCAGATTACAGGTTACAGGTTACAGGGACAGGTACAGGTACAAGTGATTCACACAGGTACAGGTAGCTGGAGTACAGTGATATATAGCAGTGGTGTCACTTGCAGTTGTTGTGGGTATGCATCACTTGGCGCCTATTTGAGCGCATTGTCTGCTGGATTGTACGTTACTTGTGGAAACTGCCATTGTACGCCTTTGTGGAGCCATATATGGTTTTATTTGGCAGTCCCAGCCATTTCTGAGACTTGGTCTGGAAGATAGTCATTTCTGAGACTTGACTATACGCGATTTGCATTAGCTTTCGTGTGAGGGTCGATAGCGTGAGGTTTTTATTGAGCTGGGGGATTCTCAAATGTGGAGATCCTTTCGGTGATACAGGTAGCTGGAGCACCCTTTTTGTGACCTCGCCATAGGCTATGTACTAGTGAGTCCTACTTGATGCTCGGGTTCTATTGTTGACAGTTTATGCATACATAGACATTCTATATTTTGGGTTCCTACTGCTCTACTTCTGGGGAAACTCTGTCAAAATTTTCCCAAGTTATGATGGCTGGTTTTTTGGTATTTTGAGCCATTTATGCTGTTATGCTGCTGAAATTTTGGCAAAATCAGAGGTTGAGTCAGGCGTGCCTTCTTGGGAGCTTCATGGTTGGCTTTAATGGATGATCAAAATGGCCCTCAGTTCACTCCTTTTCATTTAACTCAAAGAATTCAGATTAATGTTCATGTGTCCAGGAAGATCTTTTTCCAGCAGCGCATAGTCTTTATGTTTGGGCCAAGAAGATTGAGAGAGATCCTGGAATGTCCTTTGCCTGTTGTCATTCCGATGATCAACTAGGAAAACTCATTTGATGTGCATGTGTTTGTCCTTATCTAAAGCTGAGCTCCATTGAAGTTTCTAGGGATTGGGAAGTGAAAAGTTTTGGGTTCTTGCACGTGTGTTCGAAGGGGTTCTCAAAGCATCATAATTTGGGTGGCCATGGCTTTCTCTTATCCCGAGTTTCATGGAAGAAGTGATGAAGATGTGGAAGAATTTTTGGAAAAGATGGAGGTTGCCTGCATTAGCAACCAGATTCATGACCCTACGCAAATGTTACGCCTTCTCCAAATTTGTTTGAAGAGTGATGCACGAGCTTGGTCCAAAGCATTTGAAGAGGAGTTGCGTATGACTGATCCACCTATAAGATTGAGTTGGGACAATCTAAGGCATGGATTGGAAGTGGAGTTTGTGAAGATAGAAGATCCTGACAAAGTGTGGCAAGAAGTACAGGCTTTGGTACAAAAGGAAGGTGAGCCAGTAGATGTGTACATACGAAAGTTTTCATTGGCATGGGAGCGAATGTGCAAGGCTTTAGCACCACAGGTACCCCTGCCTGACATGATGAAGAAGGACAGGTTCTTGGCTGGTCTTTGGGAGAATATACGTTGGAGAGTAGAGCTAAAGAAGCCTAGGACATATGAAGATGCACTAGAGGTAGCAAGGAACAAAGAGTGGAAGCTGAGAAAAATGAGCCAGTTAGGGGTGGAGTCTTTGCCCATGAGAGCTGAATTTCAGCCTATGGACTCTTTACAAGGTCGTATGTCAGGGGTTCATCATGAACCAGTGGTTCCTGTTACTACTCAGGTTATGCCAGCAGTGGTCACTACAGCAGTGCAAGATGATGGCCTAAGGCAAGACATGAGGCAAGTGGTTGATCTGATGAAGAATCTCAGCCTAAACATGCTAGGTCAAGTGGGAAATAATCGAGGTCGAGGGCGGTTTGCAAATCAGCCAGGAGGTGAAGAAAGACCTAGGAATGGTGCTGGACAAAGTAATAGTAGGTTTTGGAGGCAGACGCCCACATGTTATAATTGTGGAGAGTTGGGTCACATCAGCCCGCAATGTGATAAGCCACCAAGGATGGGGGGAGACATGTATCCATTGCCAAGACAGGTGCTAACTAGATCAAATGATTATGGCATCGAAATTAAGGGAGACGAAGGAACCAGTGGACTGACCCAGGAGGAAAAAGGGAAGACAAAAGTGCTAAGTGTAGTCACCTTGGAGAAGGCATCAAAGCTAGAGGATACATTAGTGATGCCTATTGGGAAGAGGACCACAGAGGAAAAGGAAGGAAGAAGTGCCCCAGGTCCTAGTAAGAAGAAAGGAAAGAGCCATGAAGGCGAGGATGTCAAGGCCAAGAGGAAAAGGAGAGCTCGTCGAAAGTTTCATGTTTCAGATTTTCCACTAGGGGATGGGCAATTAAGCTATGACTTGAAGGAGGATCTGACGAGCAGGAAGGCAGATGTTACTTTTGGGCAGCTTATAGAGATGGTGCCTAAGCTAAAGCGACAGTGGAAGAGGATGGTTAACCCAATGGAGAAAGAGCCAGAGAGAGGTTCAGTGAAGGTGTTGGCAATGGACGAGCTACCAGACATTTGTCCAATAGTAGATGTGTGGCATAAAAGGAAAAATTTGGGACAAGGTTATGTGGATGGCGGAGCCCAAATATGCGTCATAACACACTCATGCGTTGAGAAGATGGGTCTCACAGTGGCTGGGGTGTCAGGTTTTCGGATCAGATTGGCAAACCATCAAAAAGTAAAATGCTTGGGTGTTGTAAAGAGCTTAGAAGTGGAGGCATATGATGCAAAGGCAGTGGTTGATTTTCATGTGATGCCAGCAGGGTTGGGAGCATATCCTATTATACTGGGCAGACCATGGTTACGTGCAGTGGGAGCTGTTCAAGATTGGCGACATGGTACAATTAGCCTCTATGGAAAGACAGGTACCAAGAAGCTTTATAATATGGACACAAGGAAACGATTAGAGGAGCTTTATGAAGATGAGGATGAGTCTAGTGATGAAGACTCTTCCACGGTGACAGATGAGGACAGTGATAGCACTACCAGCAGTGATGAGGATGCTGATGTTTCATTTCTTTTTATGGACAAAGAAATCCAGGAGGATGGTTTAGTTGCATTTGCGAATGAGGATGAAAGTGAAGGGCCTTATGAAGTGATTGAAGGGCTGATGCAAACCAAGGTTGAGTTTTCAAAGAAGCAGGAATTGATGACACAAATGATCAGTGGAGACCTCTCAGCTATGGAGAAGGAGATATATTTGTACATGCAGGTCTATGCCAAAGTAATTGATGATTTTCTTGATGGGAGGTTGATAAATGGCATCTCTACAGGTTTTCCTTGGGAACCAGGTGAAAGTTTGATTAAGCTTTTGATGCAAGGAATGCCAAGTGTTTTTGTGTGGGATCCAGGTGGAATGAGCATCTACTAGTGTTGCTGCTGCTGAGCATGAATGCTCTAGCAGGCTAGGGGGTGGGCAAATTATGTCAGGAGATTTTTGGAGCAAGGGATTGTGCATATGTACATACACATGCATGGTGCATCAAATAAAGTATTGCCCATTTTCCAGAGCCAGGTGGTTACGTGGGGCCCACATGTGTACAGGTAGGACACCATGTACATAGTGCATCGATTTTCATCGTTACTAGTACCATTGTGTTTTTCTACAATAAGGAGGAGTTGGTAGCGCGTAAAACTTCTCGAGGAAGCTATCCGCGGGCCGACGACGTGAGGTCAGCAGGTGCGTCAGATGGCATCTAGTGGCGTCAGGAGGGCGAACGAGGTCAATATTTGCACGCAGATGAGGACGGACACAACGTGGGTGTTTGCTTGTGAGAATTATGCAGAAAGGTCATCATGAGGACCTTTTTTTGGGGCCACTTCACGTGGTTGCGGGATGCATTATTTGAAAGAAATGAGTGCCAGGTGTGCGCATGGATGCAGCAGGGTGACAACTATGCACTGCGAGGTCAGTTTTTGGCCTATTCGGGGTCCGTTTGAGGTCATCTAAAAGGCCAAGGGTGCCCAACTAAGAAGGCTAAGTGTGGGAACTGAAAAAACAGAGAGAAGACCAGAAAAAACGTGGAGAAGAGAGGAGGAACAGCCGCAGGTGTTTTTTTGCCCATTTTGGAGCCTGTTTTGGCCGTAAACTGCTCATCCGAGGTCGGATTTGAGCACTTTGACATTGTAGACTGGGGTTTTGGGCCGTTCCGGACGCGATGGCGCTGTCCATTTTGCCAAATTCCTCACTTTTTTCCTGCTGTTTTTCTGTGTAAGTTCCTCCTATGAGCGAAGTTTCTGCTCCAGTTTGTGATTGTATCTGGCTTCTTTCACCCATAGTGTGTGAGCTATTTGCCCCATTGGTGTTGGCCCAAGCTCAATTGTATCTAAACATCAGAAATTCTCCTCTTTTGAGCTGAGTTTTTGGGTGTGTGTGTGTGTGTGTGTGTGTGTCTGTGTGGTGGATAGTCTCTCTCCTCTCACTCCAGAGGTGTGTTCCCTGTCTCGGCCAGGTGTGTTGTCTAAGCCGAGTGGTGCCCCATAGTGTGTGTGTGTGTGTATCTTCCCAAGAGTGTGTGTCGGGTCGTTATAGAGGCGCTGTGTGTGTTTTCATCCCGCTCACACCGGTTTGTCAGGTACTAAGGGAGTTTGACTCATTTGTGTGACTGGAGATGGAAAAATTGGACCGCCAAGGAGGCTGAGACCAAGAGCAGCTCTCTGTGCCCTTGTGAGCACACCAGCTAGCTCTTCCACCTGCTTCAACCCAAGGCAACTACAAGAGTGGAAGGCGAGGCCTGTGGAATGGTCCTTACTATGATGAGGTTAACCTTTGGGAATGTAAACTCCTACTGGTTCTGGCTTGTGCTTGCAGATGTGGATGCATGTTTTTTTGGGCAGTCCTTACTATAGTGATCATTAGCTTCAGGGCAGTGTCGGCAAGGAGGGGAACCTTCTGGCAATGGACATTTGTTCTGATAATGTCCATACTCCCCGCACATGTAGCACAAAATTGGCCTATTGCAGGGGGGAGGTGGTCTCGGCCCTTGCTGCATGGGGTCGGATGCTGAAGTGTAGGAGATTTGGGGAACTGAAGGAGTACTAGCATGATAAAAGCTAGGGGATGCAAAGTTGTTCTGCATACCTTGCATAGGAGGTGTTTTCAGCAGAGGTGGCATCGGGTTTGATGGCCATAGGGTGAAACCATGTTGGATGCAAGTGTTATCCCTTGTTGGAGAGAAGGACCTAGACTTTGTTGTATTTTCCGCAATCCTTTGATATAGTAGCAATCCTTGTCTTCATGCCCAGACTTTTCGCAAAAGTGGCAATAAGCTCGAAGGGACAGTCCTATGGAGGATGTCTTGGAGAGTGACACGAGCTGCACCATACCATAGCCTTAGTCTCCTGCTGAGACCGGAGCTCTTCTAGCTCTCTCTTGATTTGATCCAAAGCCTCAAGATGTGGTGGTTTCTCCTAGAGAAGAGAGATTGATTTCTCCTCCTGAAGAGCGCATTGTAGTTTTAGGGCTTCAAGTTCTCTACATAAAGAAGTCAATGGATCCATAGAACTTTTTGAAAACACAGAGGGGGTCTCTATGTGAGGGGAGTTGTTGAACAGCTTCCCAGCCCCCTCTATCCTAGTAGCAGTTGCAATGAATTCCTCTAGAGTGGCGTCAAGTCGGAGACTCTCTCGGAGTTTTTGCGGAGAAGTTTTGGGAAGCACCTTCTCCACCCACTTCTTAACCATAAACTCACCGGGTTGTTGGGGAAGCTTGGCAACCAGAGACTTGGTTTTAGTCATAAGTTCTACAAAAGTCTCCTCTGGCTGGAGCACCATGTTGGCCAGCTCATTCAAAACCTTCTCCTGGTAGTCACCTGGCCTAAATGCTACACAGAACTGTTGTCTTAAAGTTGTCCAAGTTACAAAATGGTTCTCTGCAAACTGACTGTACCATTTTTCCTCTAAGCCATCCAAGGTAGATGGAAAGAGTACCAAATAAGAATCTTCTCTATTAAGACCACGACCCCTACAGAGAGATACAAACCTTCTTGCATGGTCGTCTGCATCTTCTGAAGAGAGTCCCTTGAAGGTAGGAAACTTGATGTTTACCTTGGCCAAAACACTGGCCAACACCTCAATGGTCTCTTGCTCAGGATCCCGTTGCTCAATAGCCTGTTGTAACAAAATAGGAGAGAGCTTTACTAGGGAAGGTGACCTGGAAGATGTGGAACTGGATGGAGGAATGGGTGATGCCGTATGTGGAGGTATGGGTGATGAGGTTGATGGACTTCTCCTAGGTACCAAGGGTTATCTTTTGTTGTAGTACTTCAGAGGACTCAGTAGTGCGCTTTGACACTCGAATGACCGCCTTGTATGTGTCATGCAGTGACCACAAATCCAACCAAGCTTTGGTCAAGAAGACCTTTAACTACTTTAACTGGCTAAGAAAAATCTAGACTCTACTAGACTAGGCAAGTGACTATACCCCGGCTGGACCAGGATGAGGAAGGCTAGACCACGGACGAGGAAGGACTAGACTAGGGACAAGGAAGGCCTAGACCAGGACAAGAGAAGACGAGACAAGGCTCAACCAGGACGAGGAGGGCTGGACCAGGGACTAGACCAGGGACAAGGAAGGAACTAGACTAGGGACGAGGAAGGCCTAGACCAAGAGAGCACCAAACCAGCAGGCTACACAGTGCAAGGCAAAGTAGGTGAAACCAACTAGCTTCACAATTTGTACCTTAATAGAGAGTGAGACTTCATTTGAGGTCCACCGTTATCGCCAAAATGAGAGCACCTGTAGCGAGGATAGTGTGTCATACTCTCTACAGTGGGTGCTCCTCAGTGCAATGTACACAACAATCTCATTCAAAACAGACTAAAAACAAAGGAACACTAGACAATAACTGAGCTCACAGAGACACAACAGCAGACCAGAACATATGACTCGACTATCTCAAAGAACTGTTACAGACTCTGGCATGGCAGCACACTCAGCTCTAGCCCAAGACTCACAAGTACAATGGGGTGTCGAAGGTCAGATGTGCAGGGATGGTGAAGAAGTTGTGAGCGGGATGGAAACACACACAACGCCTCTATAATGACCCAACACACACTCTTGGGATGATACACACACACTATGGGGCACCACTCGGCTTACACAACCCACCTGGCCGAGACAGGGAACACACTGATGGAGTGAGAGAAGAGAGACTATCCACTTGCCCACTCCACACAGAGAGACACACACACACACACACCCAAAAAAATCAGCTCAAAAGAGGATAATTTCTGATGTTTAGATACACTTGAGCTTGGGCCAACACCAATGGGCAAATAGTTTACACAGTATTGAAGAAATACACTAGATACAACCATAAAGTTAAATAGAGGCTTCACTCACCGGAGAAGATTACACAAAAAAATAGAAAAAAATAGTGAGTAATTTGGAAATATGGACAGTGTCATCACGTCCGGAACGGCCCAAAACCCCAATCTACAATGTCAAAGTGCTTAAATCCGACCTCGGATGAGCAGTTTATGGCCAAAACAGGCTCCAAAATGAGCAAAAACACAGTTGCAGTTGTTCCTCCTCTTCTCTCCATGTTTTTTCTGGTCTTCTCTCAGTTTTTTTAGTTCCCACACTTAGCTTTTTTACTTGGGCACCCTTGGCCTATTAGTTGACCTCAAACGGACCCCGAACAGGCCAAAAACTGACCTCGCAATGCATAGTTGTCACCTTTTTGCATCATCCGCACACCTGGCACTCAACTTTTTCCAATAATGCGTTTCGCAACCACGTGAAGTGGCCCCAAAATACGGTCCTCATGATGACCTTTCTGCATAATTATCACAAGAAAACACCCATGTTGTGTCCGTACTTATCCACGTGCAAGTATTGACCCCATTAGACCTTGTGACGCCACGAGATGCCATCCGACGCACCTGCTTACCTCATGTCGTTAGCCCGCGGATAGCTTCCTTGAGAAGTTTTACGTGCTACCAACTCCTCATTATTATTACACAGTGATACTGGTAACGATGAAAATAGATGCACTATGTACATGTTGTCCTACCTGTACACATGTGGGCCCCACGTAACCACCTGGCTCTGGAAAATGGGCAATCCTTTATTCGATGCACCATGCATGGATATGTACATATGTGCAATCCTTTGCTCCAAAAAACTCCTTACATAATTTGCCCATCCCCTAGACTTCTAGATCATTCATGATCAGCAGCAGCAAAAAGAGATATGAGACTCACCGCATCACAGGTCTCCTCATCCCTCACAGATATTACTTGTTCCACAGACATCTCATCTTGTTCCACCATAATTAACCTGGCATGATATAATTTAAGATGCCATCCATTTACCCTTGACTTATGTAGAATCCCATCCAGGTTAGCCAGCTGATATGTACCATTCGGAAAACACTCCACTACCTTGAAAGGGCCTTCCCACTTAATTTGAAACTTCTTTTGGAAGGTGTTGTCCAACTTACTGTTGTAGCGCAAAACTAAGTCATGCTTCTTGATACCCTTACTTTTGACCTTTTTATTTATCTTTGCCAAAGCCTTATCCTGCATCTGCCCATAATGTATTAATGCACTCATCCTATCCTGTTGAACCTCTTTTAATTGTAAGATCCTTTCTTTGAATGTATTACTAGGTGGCCCAAGAAACTTTTCTAACATCTTGACTACAGGCAACTCTACCTCCACAGGCAAAAGCGCTTCCTTTCCATATACCAAATGAAATGGAGTAAACCATGTACCTGTCTTCATTGAAGACGGTAAGCCCATAATGCACTAGGCAATTCCAAGTCACAATTCTTTCCTTGGTGCTCTGTCACTTTTGAAAGAATTTGTACCAACTCTCCATTGAATCTTTCATTTAATCCATTACACTGCGGGTAATAAGGAGTGGTATGCTGATGCCTAATCTTCATCTTGCGCATAAAAAATCTAGCAGCTTAGCTCTAAATCCTGTCCCCTTATCTTAAAGTAGCTTTAGTGGCACCCCAAACTAGCAACATATTTCATCGTGCACAAATTTTGCCACATCCTTTGTAGTGATTTGTTTTACTGTTATAGCCTCTGCCCATCTAGAGAGATAGTCCACTGCAGTCAAGATATAGCTTTTGCCCCTGCTTGTGATAGGTAACGGACCGATTGCATCAATCCCCCACTTTTCAAACACATCAAACGCCATAATGGTTTTTCGTAGCTCTGGCTTCAACACTCTCTTCCCAAATGCTTGACACCTATTACAAGACCTACACCAATGGTGAACATCCTTGTGGAAACTAGGCCATACATACCCCTCTTGCAAGATCTTATGCAACGTGATCTTTAGAGAAAAATGTCCGCCACATGCACCTTCATGATTCTCTTCCAACACTCTGTAAAGCTCCTCCCGCCAAGGTACACGTCTCAACACAAGATCAGTCCCTTTCATGTATAAGACATCACCAATCAATTTGTACCTGGATGCTCTACGCACAAATCCATACTTCTTAGACTTCTGAATGTCCTTCGGTATGATTCCTATTAGCAAAAACTCCTCTTCTTGAGCCAAACTTTCTCGACCATGATAAAGAGGTAAATTAGTCCTCAACACAAATAGCTCCCCAATCATGCTTTGAGCTGCTTCATGTGCCTCTCCATTTAGAGCACGTTCAATGTGTCTAATGCTCCATGCTTCAAACTTTTTTAACAGGCCTTTAATTCTAAAGCACATTTCCTTCAATGAGGTGTTCTTGCTCTTCCACACACCCAGCACTTGCTTCACCACTAACAAGGCATCACCTTTTATGCTCAACCTTCTAATCCCATACTTAAAACAAATGTGTAAGCCGGCTTCCAATGTAGCATATTCAGCCTCATTGTTACTATGTGCATCCAATTTGAACCCTCTCTTGCATACTAGCTTCCCCTCTGGGTCATAAAGTGCTATACCCCCTAAAGCTACATCATGGCTCTTTCTGTATGAGCCATCAAAGAAGAAAGAGCCTCTTCCTTAACAAGAAGGGGATTCTCCTTGTAAGTCAACAAATCAACTAGGGTAGCCCTTGTACTGTCTTCCACTAGGAAAGAGAACTCAAACTCTTGCAGCTCAATTACCCATTTCTTGACCACATTTGACATGTTAGTTCCAATAATAGACTGTGGCAAGAAGGTGTAACTCATCAAGAAAACAAAAGGTCATGGTAGCAAGTAATGACGAAATCGTCGACAAGGAAATATTACACTTGCCATCACTAGCTCTACTTCTGAGAATTTTCTCTCTGCTACCAACTTCACTCGGCTTGCACAATACACTGGCCTCAGATAATGGTTTCCCTTCCCCTTTTGCAATAGCATGGCTCCAATGGCATCATCCCCTACTGATGGATTTACATAAAACACTTTCTCCCAATCAGGAGCTTGCATGGCTGACAACCCCCCTAACACCTCTTTCACCTCTTGAAACACTTCTTTACACTTGCCATCCCATTGCAATGGATCATGCTTCGCCACTTGTTGTAATGGATAAAGGAGCTGCGAAGAAAATGGAATAAATTGTGCTATGTACTTCACTTTGTGTATAAAGGTTGCCAATTGCTTTGTACTCGTGGGTGATGGAAGAAGAATAATAGACTTAACCTTGTCTGGATCAGCCTTAATGCCATTTTCTGACACCATATGGCCCAATAACTTCACCCTTGGCTATGCTAGATGACATTTATTTGGATTTAGTTGTCCTTCACATTCATCATATCGAGCCAATACCATCTGCAACTTCTCATGGTGTTCAGCCCTACTACTGTAGACAAGAAGTCGTCCATAAAAGCTTTAACACAAGTACCAATGAATGGTTCCAATACCCAATTTTCTCTCTCTTGATAGAAGGATGGTCCATTTGTCAACCCAAATGGCAATACCGTGTAGCAATAACAGCCCCATGGCGTAATGAAAGTTGGCTTTGTGCGGTCTTTAAGAGCAATCTTCAATTGAAAATAGCCTGAAAAACCATCACACACACTGTACCTCTCATAACCTGCCACTGAATCCAAAATTTGATTGATGAATGGAAGAGGATATGGGTTCTTATGATTGGCTGCATTTAAGGGTTTAAAATCTACACAAATCCTCCACTTCCCATCCTTCTTTGGACTGACTACTACTGGACTCACCCATTCTTTGGTTTCCACTGGAACTATGAACCCTGCCTTCAATAACTTGTCCACCTCTTCCCTCAAGGCTTCCATTTGTGCTTGACCCATCCTTCTTAACCTTTGTCGCACTAGCTTAGCACCTTCTTTCAGCTCTATATGTATCTCTTCTCCTTTGAACCCGCTGATCTCTTCATATGAAGTAATGAAAAAATCAGGAAAACTAGCGAGCATGTGCAAATATATCTCCTTCTCCATAGCTGAGAGGTCTCCACTAATCATTTGTGTCATCAGTTCCTGCTTCTTTGACAATTCAACCTTCGTTTGCATCAGCCCTTCAACCACTTCATAAGGCCCTTCACTTTCATCTTCAACCTCATTTGCAAATGCGACTAAACCAGACTACTGGATTTCTTTGTCCATCAAAAGAAATGCAACATCAGCATCCTCATTACTGTTGGTAGTACTATCACTGTCCTCATCAAACACTGTGGAGTAATCTTCATCACTAGACTCATTTTAATCCTCATAAAGCTCCTCCAATCGTTTCCTTGTCTCCATATTGTATAGCTTCTTGGCACCTGTCTTTCCATAGAGGCTAATCGTACCATGTCGCCAATCTTGAACAGCTCCCACTGCACGTAACCATGGTCTGCCCAGTATAATAGGATATTCTCCCAACCCCGCTGGCATCACATGAAAATCAACCAATGCCTTTGCATCATACACCTCCACTTCTAAGCTCTTTACAACACCCAAACATTTTACTTTTTGATGGTTTGCCAATCTGATCCAAAAACCTGACACCCCAGTCACTGTAAGATCCATCTTCTCAACGCATGAGTGTGTTATGACACATATTTGGGCTCCACCATCCACATAACCTTGTCCTAAAAATTTTCTTTTGTGCCACACATCTTCTATTGGACAAATGTCTGGTAGCTCATCCATCGCCAACACCTTCATTGAACCTCTCTCTGGTTCTTTCTCCATTGGGTTAACCATCCTCTTCCATTGTCGCTTTAGCTTAGGCACCATCTCTATAAGCTGCCCAAAAGTAACATCTACCTTCCTGCTTGTCAGATCCTCCTTTAAGTCGTAGCTTAATTGCCCATCCCGTAGTGGGAAATCTAAAACATGAAACTTGCGACGAGCCCTCCTTTTCCTCTTGGCCTTGACATCCTCGCCTTCATGGCTCTTTCCCTTCTTCTTACTAGGACCCGGGGCACTTCTTCCTTCCTTTTCCTCTGTGGTCCTCTTCCCAATAGGCATCACTAATGTATCCTCTAGCTTTGATGCCTTCTCCAAGGTAACCACACTTATCACTTTTGTCTTTCCCTTTTTCTCTTGGGTTAATCCACTGGTTCCTTCCTCTTCCTTAATTTATATGCCATAATCATTTGACCTAGTTATCACCTGTCTTGGAAATGGATACATGTCTCCACCCATCCTTGGTGGTTTATCACATTGCGGGCTAATGTGACCCAACTCTCCGCAATTATAACATGTGGGTGTCTGCCTCCAAAACCTACCATTGCCTTGTCCAACACCACTCTTAGGTCTTTCTTCACCTCCTGGCTGATTTGCATACCTCTCTCAACCTCGATTATTTCCCACTTGACCTAGCATGTTTAGGCTGAGATTCTTCATTAAATCTACCACTTGTCTCATGTCTTGCCTTAGCCCATCATCTTACACTATTGTAGTGACCACTACTGGCATAACTTGAGGAGTAATAGAAACCACTAGTTCATGATGAACCCCTGGCATGCGACCTTGTAAAGAGTCCATAGGATGAGCTTCATACCTCATGGGCAAATACTCCACCCCTAGCTGGCTCATTTTCCTCAGCTTCCACTCTTTGTTCCTTGCTACCTCTAGTGCATCTTCATATGTCCTAGGCTTCTTTAGCTCCACTCTCCAACGTATATTCTCCCAAAGACCAGCCAAGAACCTGTCCTTCTTCATCATGTCAGGTGGGGGTACCTGTGGTGCTAAGGCCTTGCACATCTGCTCCCATGCCAATGAAAACTTACGTATGTATGCATCTACTGGCTCACCTTCCTTTTGCACCAAACCTTGTACTTCTTGCCACACTTTGTCAGGATCTTTTGTCGTCACAAACTCCACTTTGAATCCATGCCTTAGATTGTCCCAACTCAATCTTACAAGTGGATCATCCACACGCAACTCCTCTTCAAATGCTTTGGACCAAACTCGTGCATCACTCTTCAAAAAAATCTGGAGAAGACGTAACATCTGCGCTAGGTCATGAATCTGGTTGCTAATGCAGGCAACCTCCATCTTTTCCAAAAAGTCTTCGACATCTTCATCACTTCTTCCATGAAACTCTGGATAAGAGAAAGCCATGGCTACCCAAGCTACAATGCTTTGAGAACCCCTTCGAACACACGGGCAAGAACCCAAAACTTTTGACTGACTCAATCCCTAGAAACCTCAATGACACTCAAGATTTAGATAAGGACAAACACATGCACATCAAATGAGTTTTCATAGTTGATCATCGGAATTACAACAGGCAAAGGACATTCCAGTATCTCTCTTAATCTTCTTGGCCCAAACATAAAGACTATTCGCTGCTAGAAAAAAATCTTCCTGGACACATGAACATTTATCTGGATTCTTTGAGTTAAATGAAAAGGAGTGAATTGAGGTCCATTTTGATCATCCATTAAAGCCAACCATGAAGCTCCCAAGAAGGCACACCTGACTTATCCTCTGATTTTGCCAAAATTTCAGCAGCATAACCGCATAAATGGCTCAAAAGACCAAAAAAGGAGCCATCACAACTTGGAAAATTTTTGACAGGGTTTCCCCAGAAGTAGAGCAGTAAGAACCCAAAATATAGATTGTATATGTATGCATAAACTGCCAACAATAGAACCCGAGCATCAAATAGGAATCACTAATACATAGCCTATGGCGAGGTCACGAAAAGGGTGCTCCAGCTACGCGTATCACTGAAAGGATCCCAGCTCAATAAAACCTCACGCTATCGACCCTCTCATGAAAGCTTATACAAATCGCGTATAGTCAAGTCTCAGAAATGACTATCTTCCAGACCAAGTCTCAAAAATGGCTGGGACTTCCAAATAAAACCAAGTATGGTTCCACAAAGGCATACAATGGCAGTTTCCACAAGTGACGTACAGTACCAACAGACAATGCGCTCAAATAGGTGCCAAATGATGCATACCCACGGCAACTGCAAGTGACTCCCACTTGCCAGTGTATCACTCTACTCCAACTACCTGTACCTATGTGAATCATGTGTACCTATACCTGGCCCTCTAACCTGTAACCTGTAGTCTGCAACCTGTAATCCCGAATCTCGAAGCTTGAAGCTCGAAGCAGAAGGTACTCGAAGAAGATCCTCCGTAGGGGCGCCAAAAGAATGTGAGCGGGATGGAAACACACACAACGCCTCTATAATGACCTGACACACTCTTGGGATGATACACACACACACTATGGGGCACCACTCGGCTTACATAACCCACCTGGCAAAGACAGGGAACACACTGATGGAGTGAGAGAAGAGAGACTATCCACTTGCCCACTCCACACAGAGAAACACACACACACACACCCAAAAAACTCAGCTCAAAAGAGGAGAATTCATGATGTTTAGATACACTTGAGCTTGGGCCAACACCAATGGGCAAATAGTTTACACAGTATTGAAGAAATACACCAGATACAACCACAAAGTTAAACAGAGGCTTCACTCACCGGAGAATATTACACAGAAAAATAGTGAGTAATTTGTCAAGATCGACAGCGCCATCGCGTCCAGAACAACCAAAAACCCCAGTCTACAATGTCAAAGTGCTCAAATCCGACCTCGGATGAGCAGTTATTGGCCAAAACAGGCTCCAAAATGAGCAAAAACACAGTTGCGGTTGTTCCTCCTCTTCTCTCCATGTTTTCTCTGGTCTTCTCTCAGTTTTTTTAGTTCCCACACTTAGCTTTTTTACTTGGGCACCTTTGGCCTTTTAATTGACCTCAAATGGACCCCGAACAGGCCAAAAACTGACATCGCAGTGCATAGTTGTCACCTTTTTGTATCATCCGCACAGCTGGCACTCAACTTTTTCCAATAATGCGTCTCGCAACCACGTGAAGTGGCCCCAAAATATGGTCCTCATGATGACCTTTCTGCATAATTATCACAAGAAAACACCCACGTTGTGTCCTTACTTATCCACGTGCAAGTATTGACCCCATTCGACCTCCTGACGCCACGAGATGCCATCTTACGCACCTGGTTACCTCATGTCGTCGGCCCGCGCATAGCTTCCTCGAGAAGTTTTACGCGCTACCAACTCCTCATTATTATAGAAAAAACACAGTGGTACTGGTAACGATGAAAATCGATGCACTATGTACATGTTGTCCTACCTGTACACATGTGGGCCCCACGTAACCATCTGGCTCTGAAAAATGGGCAATCCTTTATTCGATGCACCATGCATGGGTATGTACATATGCACAATCCTTTGCTCCAAAAAACTTCCGACAACGTGCTGTGTGTATAGAGTCACACTCTAGACGACGACGATGGACCATATATGAAGAAGATAATTCGATGACCCAACAGCTACTACTCATGTCCCACCATAAAGAGCCACCGACGGCTCATAAATGTCAGTCATCTAAGTCTATCTCCAGACTGAGTGGTGATGGTGACCTGGCCACGATGTCCACTAGAACCACCGTTGTATCCCTACCACGTGTTGGTGCCCAACCCAGAGAGTCCGTCCAATGTGAACTAAACTAGACCAAATGTACTAATTGTGTGTCCTGTGAAAGTGACATTGTAGCCTGCTAGAGATATCATAGTTGTTCTTCTTGCCAAAGTCAACAATAGCAAAGGTTTTCTCATATTCAATTCCACAAGAAGTAACAATTGCTTTTTCTAGTAGTCATATGGGTCTTTCCATGTGTCCGTCTGCAAGCTGCCGTTTCATCCTTGTATCCCTCACTGCTGATTTTCCCCATTTTTTCCAAACCTATTTTGTTGCAATGGCAACACCAGCTCCACTATCAAGGATTGCCATGGTTTTTACACCATTGAATTCCCCAAGAAGAGTGGTGTTCCCATCTTCTCCCTCATAATACTCTCCTACCTTGTTTAGTGGCACTAGCCAAGTGTTTAGCTGAGGTATTTCAAGCTCTTGGATCCCTTCCTAGATTTGAGTCATTGGTTTTCTAACACCAAATTTCTCTGGCCATTTTTCCACAATAGCCCACATGTTTGGTTGTATTCTAAGCAACTCGGCTAATGTTATCATACAAGTGACTGGTGTTGACAAAACGTCTATCAACCCTTTTGAATTGATGATCTTGTTGGAAGACAGTCTCTATGATGGGACTGCAATAATATCTTACTTGGCGTTGTGAGTCTCCTGTATAGGATGGTAGTGTTCTTAACAAATGGGGTTGATTGTCCATAGACTATACAAATCCTTCGTCTCGCCAATACGATTCCACTTCTAGATTCATTTAAGATCCAACCTCAAATTCCCCTATTGGTGAAAGAGACACTCCTCTTCCATCACCCATTTGGTTTACTTGTCTGCTTATCTCACTTGCTTCATTGGCCTCTCTGACTTGTTTCCACAATTTTTCAAGACCATCTATTTCTTTACAGTTGTCATGTGTAGCTATGTGAAATCCCTCGGAAGAGTTATCTGTGGTATTCAACACTATCCTTGGATCTAATGCGGGGTCCTTGAGCTTTTGTATGTGCTCGTGACTAGAATCTAGCCCTTTCTGTTCTTGGTTTGGGCAATTACTGGTGTAGGTGGGACAAGGATCACACTTTTAGGTTTTCCAACTTGTGGTTCTAGTAAAGCTTGGGCTGTTTGAATCATTCTCTTGCACATTTCAAACTTGTCTTTTTCTAGTTTCGCATATGGATATGTGGGTTTGGTTGTTTTTGAGCCATGTTTCATAGACTTTTAGGAGGGAGTCTAATGGTTCATTAACCTTCTCGACCAACATTGATCCTCCCAAATTGGTACTTCTCGGTTTTGTTAAGTATGGAGCCTGATTTACCCTTGTAATTTTCTGTGGTAAAAGCGCACATTTGTAAGGCCCCCATTATGAGGAGAAGCCATCGTGCGTGAAGGAAAATCACTCACTGGAAACCAAAATTTTCACGGACAAGAATCAGGGGCAACTTTTCGCCGGAATATTCTTTTTCGCTGGAATATTATGGCCGGACGGCGGCCGGAAAGTGGTCGGAAAACAACCGATCGGTTGGCCGGTGGCTGGTGGTCAATGGCCGATGGCCGGTGGTCGGAAGTCAATGGCTGGTGGCCGGTGGTCGAAAGTCAATGGCCGGTGGCCGGTGGCCGAATTCAATGGCCGGTGGCCGAATTCAAAAGCGGACTTGTCTTCTCAAGGGCGGCCACACATGGGCGGATTGGAGGGTCCGATTTGGACTTATTCGCACAAGGGCGGCTACACATGGTTGTCTCTCATAAGAGAGGGCAGCCCTTTTGGCCTATAAAAGGAGGCCATTTCTACACACATTTCATAGTGTGAAGTTGATGCAACAAGGTGAGTGTGAGGTGGTGAGAGTGAAGCAAGGCGGGAGCTCCATTAAGGGTATAATCCCTTTGTAAACTACTTCTTGTTTTGAAGTACTAAAGCTATTGAGTGGCTGCTTTCCCGTGGACGTAGCCCACATTGGGTGAACCACGTATATCGTGTGTACTCTCTCTCTCTCTCTACTCTACTCTATAATCTCGTGTATATAAATCTATCTCTCTCCATTAAGTAATCTACTCAATTATCTATTTAGCTACGTCTTATTTCCTAACAACTGCTATCAGAGCAAGGTTTGCTCGTAGCTAAATTATCTCAAGGAAAGGATTCCTTGAATTGAGTGGGAGTTATGGCGGAGGAAGGGAAGCTCAAGATTGAGAAGTTCAACGGCAAAAACTACCAGCATTGAAAGATGCAGATTGAAGACTATCTCTACCAGAAGGACCTCTATTTGCCACTAGGTGGTCTTGCGAAGAAGCCCGCAACAATGGCAGATGAAGCATGGATTGTCCTTGATCGAAAGGCACTGGGAACAATCCGGTTAAGCTTGGCGTCAACGGTGGCCTTCAATGTTTCGGAGATGAAGACCACGAAGGACTTGATGAAGTCACTTGACGACTTCTACGAGAAACCACCGGCATCCAATAAGGTATTTCTTATGAAGCGCTTGTTCAATCTAAAGATGGCAGAGAATGGTTCAGTTGCAGAACACCTAAATGACTTTAACACAAACATAAGTCAACTTCGATCGGTGAAAATCAATTTCGATGACGAAGTGCGAGCTCTCCTTATACTATCATCTCTACCGGATAGTTGGGACAACCTTGTGATGGCTGTAAGTAATTCTATTTCTGGCACAAATACTCTTAAGTTTGATGATGTTGTGGGTGTTCTCCTAAGCGAGGAAATGCGAAGGAGCAGCACAGGAGAATCATCAAGTGTTGCACTATCAATGGAAACAAGAGGAAGGCTTAAGGAGAGGTTCAAAAACCAAAAGGGTCGTGATCGCTCAAGGCGGAGCAAGTCACGCACAAAGTCAGTTCTTGAATGTTGGAATTGCGGCAAGAAGGGCCACGTTAAGAAGGATTGCTGGTCCAAGAAGAAGAAGGAGACAGAGTCTCAAGACAACAAGCCAACATCGGAGGCCAATGTGGCAGGTAAAGTAGAGCAAGATGCTCTAATTCTCTCATTAGACAATGTGTCTAATTCCTGGATAGTAGATTCCGGGGCTTCATTCCATGCGACACCACACAAGCAACATTTCCAAGACTACACCAAAGGTAATTTTGGGTATGTATACTTGGGAGATGATGAAGCTTGTGAGATTGTCGGCAAAGGTACAGTTTCTGTCAAAACTGCTAACGGAAATGAATGGAAGCTTAAAGATGTTAGACATGTTCCTTCTCTTCGCAAAAACTTGATCTCTACAGGACAATTGGACGATGAAGGTCACAACATTGCATTCGGAAACAAATAGTGGAAGATCTCAAAGGGATCTTTGGTGGTTGCCAAGGGAGAAAAAGTCGGTACACTTTACTTGTGTACTGTTAGCACGCAACCTTCAGCTTGTGCAACAACTACAGAAGTTGACAGTGCGGTGTGGCACTACCGACTTGGGCATATGAGTGCCAAAGGAATGCAAATCCTTCAAACAAAGAAGCTTCTACCAGGTTTGAAAGAAGTGGACTTAGAGTTCTGTGAAGATTGTGTTTATGGTAAACAAAAGAGGGTAAAATTTCAAAAATCAGGAAATGAAAGAAAAAATAAAAAACTTGAGTTGGTTCATTCTGATGTTTGGGGTCCTGCAAGTACACCATCACTTGGTGGCTCATTGTACTATGTAACATTCATAGACGATGCGACTAGAAAAACATGGGTTTATGTCATGAAGAATAAATCCGATGTATTTTCCATATTTCAAAGGTGGAAAGCCTTTGTGGAGAATGAAACAGGTACCAAGGTTAAATGCCTCAGATCCAACAATGGAGGCGAATATTGCAGCCAAGCTTTTGAAAGCTTTTGTGCTAGCAATGGCATTCGGAGGCAAAGGACAACCCCAAGGACACCTCAACAAAATGGGATTTCGGAAAGGATGAACAGGACAATCATGGAACGAGCACGAAGCATGCAGCTACATGCAGGCCTACCGCTTGAGCTTTGGGCGGAAGTTGTAAGTACGTCTGTGTACTTAATCAATCGGTCACCCTCAACGGCATTGGATGGGGGAGTTCCAGAAGAGGCATGGACAGGTAAACCGGTGAATTATGCATTTCTCAAAGTATTTGGGTGTGAGGCTTTCATGCACATAGATAGAAGCCTAAGTTCAAAGTTAGATGCAAAGTCCAAAAAGTGTTTCTTCATTGGCTATGGAGAAGGAGACTTTGGGTATCACCTATGGAATCCTGAAGATGGTAAAATCTTAAGGAGTAGGGATGTAATTTTTAACGAAAAAAATATGTACAAAGATTACTTGGAAAGAAAACAAACAAAAGAAACAGGTGATGAGTACATGGAGCTTGAGGACGGTGAAGACTCAAGGACTGCAAACAGTGACAATGTGCAACAACATCAACCAAATGAGGAGCCTCAACCTATTCCCCGAAGATCTACAAGAGCAAGTAGACCTCCAGAAAGGTTTGTTCCTTCCTTCAACCATCTCTTGATCTCAGATTCTGGAGAGCCGGAATCATATGAAGAAGCTATGCAACATGAATCCAAAGAAGAATGGACGAAGAGCATGCAAGTGGAGATGGACTCACTACATCGCAACCAAACATGGGAGTTGGTTGAGTTGCCTAAAGGTAAGCGGGCACTTCAAAACAAATGGGTGTACAAGCTAAAGGAAGAAGAAGGTGGGAAGAAAAGGTACAAGTCTAGGCTTGTGGTAAAAGGTTTTTCTCAAAAGAAAGGTATTGACTTCAATGAAATATTTTCTCCTGTTGTAAAAATGAACTCAATTAGGCTTGTCTTAAGCCTTGTGGCTGCTCATGATCTAAATCTCGAGCAAATGGATGTAAATACGGCATTCCCTCACGGTGACTTAGAGAAGGAAATCTACATGCTTCAACCAAAGGGGTATGAAGTAAAAGGTAAGGAGAAAATGGTTTGCAGATTAAAGAAGAGCTTGTATGGTTTAAAGCAAGCATCAAGACAATGGTACTTGAAGTTTGATCGATGGATGTTGGATCACGGATTCACAAGATGCAACTCGGATCACTGCGTCTACACGGAGAATTTGGGAGATGGGAAATTAATCATCCTAATGTTGTATGTTGATGACATGTTGATTGCAAGTGCTAACATGCAGGACATCAAAGACCTAAAAGAGGAGATGTCCAAATCTTTTTCAATGAAAGATTTAGGTGCTGCAAAGAGGATACTTGGTATGAAAATATCAAGGGACAGGACAAAGAAGACAATAAAGCTATCTCAAGAAGATTACATCAAGAAGGTACTAGAAAGGTTTGCAATGCAAAATGCAAAACCAGTTTCTACACCTTTGGCTGGTCATTTTAAACTAACGAAGGATATGTGTCCAAAGACACAAGAGGAGATAGCCTATATGTCTAAAGTTCCATATGCTGCAGCAGTAGGTTCTCTAATGTATGCTATGGTCTGGACAAGGCCAGACATTGCACATGCAGTGGGAGTTGTGAGTAGGTTCATGGACAACCCAGGTAAAGAGCATTGGCAAGCTGTGAAGTGGATACTTAGGTATCTAACAGGGACAACATCAAATGCTCTGTATTTATGAGGAACTGATATTTTTCTAGAAGGGTATGCTGATGCAGATATGGCAGGTGACAAAGATACTCGAAGGAGCACTACTGGCTATGTGTTCACGGTTGGAGGCACAGCAGTAAGCTGGGCTTCAAAGCTGCAGAAAGTGGTTTCACTTTCTACCACAGAAGCAGAGTATGTAGCAATGACGGAGGCAAGCAAAGAAATTCTGTGGCTTCACAGATTCTTAGAAGAGCTTGGATTCAAACAAGACAATTGTGTCTTGTACAGTGATAGCCAAAGCGCTATCCATCTTGCAAAGAACTCAGCCTTTCATTCAAGGACAAAGCACATTGAGGTGAGATATCACTTCATACGCACTCTTTTGGAAGAGGGACAACTAAAGCTAGGAAAGGTGCATACAAGTGAAAATCCTGCAGACATGTTTACAAAGGTGGTCAACAAGGAGAAGTTGAGCTTTTGCTCATCTTCAATCAGCATTCAAGGATAAGAAGCCAGAATGGAAAGCAGTCACAGGTTTGGTATGGAGATCAGTCTCCAAGTGGGAGATTGTTAAGTATGGAGCCTGATTTACCCTTGTAATTTTCTGTGGTAAAAGCGCACATTTGTAAGGCCCCCATTATGAGGAGAAGCCATCGTGCGTGAAGAAAAATCACTTACCGGAAACCAAAATTTTCACGGACAAGATTCAGGGGCAACTTTAAAGGCCTCGGGGGCGGAGGCGCCCGAGATTTTTTTTTTCGCCGGAATATTCTTTTTCGCTGGAATATTATGGCCGGACGGCGGCCGGAAAGTGGTCGGAAAACAACCGATCGGTTGGCCGGTGGCTGGTGGTCAATGGCCGATGGCCGGTGGTCGGAAGTCAATGGCTGGTGGCCGGTGGTCGGAAGTCAATGGCCGGTGGCCGGTGGCCGAATTCAAAAGCGGACTTGTCTTCTCAAGGGCGGCCACACATGGGCGGATTGGAGGGTCCGATTTGGACTTATTCGCACAAGGGCGGCTACACATGGTTGTCTCTCATAAGAGAGGGCAGCCCTTTTGGCCTATAAAAGGAGGCCATTTCTACACACATTTCATAGTGTGAAGTTGATGCAACAAGGTGAGTGTGAGGTGGTGAGAGTGAAGCAAGGCGGGAGCTCCATTAAGGGTATAATCCCTTTGTAAACTACTTCTTGTTTTGAAGTACTAAAGCCATTGAGTGGTTGCTTTCCCGTGGACGTAGCCCACATTGGGTGAACCACGTATATCGTGTGTACTCTCTCTCTCTCTCTCTACTCTACTCTATAATCTCGTGTATATAAATCTGTCTCTCTCCATTAAGTAATCTACTCAATTATCTATTTAGCTACGTCTTATTTCCTAACAGGTTTCACATTTGTGGATGGTTCCTTCTAGAGGTTGAGACATCTGCGTAAGAGAAGGTGCAAGCATTTTCTCATGTTGTCTTATCTTCTCTTTAGATTGGGTAAGCTCCTCAGCTAGGGATTTTTGCTCTCGTTTCCTATGTGCTTTCATCCTATCCTTTCTAGATTTCCAACTATTCTATTTGCTCTTGGTTTTTTGACTAGGTGCATCGGTCTTTGGTTCATTCATTTTTGGACTCGCATCAGTTTTTGTTTTCTCTGTCTCTTGCTCCTCATCAGGTTCCTTTTAAGCTTGCGCTCTCATAACTACTTGAACTGGTACAACGTTGTCAATTTTTGAGCTACTGGGAAGTTGAACAATTCTTGAGACATTCATTGTGATCTTTCTAACTCGGTTTGGATTTTTTGGACAGTCGGGTATCAAGTGAATGACACCACAATCAAGACAATAGGCATTCACTTGTGTGATCTCCGTCTGAGTACATTGTTTGACCAAGTGGTTGTCACAAATTTTGTGAAAATCTATCTCCAAGTGAGGAGCTTCTTCTTGCATTTCCTCTTGGCTATAAACAGGCTCCGATCTAGCTAAGCCTCTACATACACACAACGGAAGGAAACCCATCAAATCATGCCAAAAACATACAAAACTTAAGGAACACCATCCCCTCACTAGGATTCACCTATCCCAAAGCCTCTACACTCAAAACCCTCGCTCTAAACCCACCTACAAAAAATGCGTATAAAGATAGAGCAAAATTATTAAATTTCTAAAACTAAAATCTATGACTGCCTATGCGTAGTGATGGGGGCTTTTCACAAGCCAGGCTCCCATACCCCTCTTATCTCTTCCCCACCCCATGGAAAACCCCTCTTAGGGAGGGAGTGATAAAAGGCATTGGAAAAGTAAGAAAAAAAATAAAGTATGATTATGTACATATATGAGAAAGGTAAAATAGGCCACCTCATGCCTGCGGGGCAGTCCATCCCCACCTTGCCTCCTTTTTCTTCATTGTTGCCCCATCGTATGTCCCTTTTTCTCTCCTCCACTCAAAAGGTCAACCCCCTCTCTCTCCCCTTGTCATTTCTCCTTTTTCTCTCCCCTCAAGCTACCCCACCCCCTGTCCTTACCAATAATGCACCCTAACTCACATGCCACCTCTCCTATCTTCCAAAACAGTATACCCCACCCCCCTTTTCTCTCTCCTATCATATCCCATGACCCAAATATCCCCCTCTCTCTCTAAAGGGCGCCATGTCTCTTGTCCTGTAGCCAGATAACCTCCCCCACACTCACACACACTCAGTTTCACTCAAAAAGGTGCCCACAGACCCATCCCCACCCAGTGGTTACCTGATTTTTCTTGTGTTCACACACATCTGCACAGATTCACCTCTAAACACACTTCCCTCTCTACCCTCTTGTAATTACTTTATTCTCCATGTCACCTCTCACTTTTTTTCATCAACCCATCTCTCTCTCTCTCTCTTAGTCTCTCTCTCATGAGACTGCTGTTCTGGCACATATACACACAGCCAGACAAGTGGGCCCCACAGTCACATGGCCTGTGTAGATAATGATTTCTTCATTTCTAAATTCTAGAAATCCTCCCCCTCCTCCCCTATATAAAGAGGGATCACCATCACACTAAGTACACACACACAACATCACCAAAGAGTACACTATGCACTATGTGCGCCTAGTGCACACACACACACCCACACCATCACCATCACCGCAATCACCATGCTCGTCTTGAGCATGACCTCTACACCCTTGGGCTATGGAAGATGAAGGGCGGCTGAATAAAGGATGATGGCCATAACCCTCATGCGAGTCTTCGCCATCAGCTCCCACCTATCCGCCATGTGCTCTACCACTCTCTCCCTTCTCTTTCCCCTACCCTATGCTCCCCATTTCATCGCCTTATTCTCTAAATAAAGCTTGAGTATGTTTCTTGCAATGTTTTTCCCATGTGAGGTGTGCGGAATCGCCACCTAGTCTGGTGTTTGGAGTGAGCTTGTGTATGTGTGAAGGGTGTGTGGATTCGCCATCCTTCTGTGGTGCCTAAGTACTAAGCCGCTATACTCTCTCTCTCTCTCTCTCTCTCTCTCTCTCTCTCTCTCTCTCTCTCTCTCTCTCTCTCTCTCTCCCACTTGATCTCATCCCCCTTCCTCTTCATCATTACTCCCAAGCATCCATCTCTCTTGGATGAAAACTTTGTTATGGTGGTTGTTGTTTGCGTCCTAGCCGCTCAAGCTAGGTGGTGCCCCCTGTTTGCTTTAATGTGACAGGCTCAAGGCGCGCCATTCGGTCCTCGGTGTTTTAGAGGCCATCGGGGGTTCGGGGTTCGCTTTGCTCCCGTCATTTGGTGCCCCCCACCGAGGATCTTTTCATGAAACCCTTCAATTTACAATGCTGAAAGTGACGCCCACTATCAATCATGGACGAATGGCTGAAGGAATTTTCTAACTGGAGGATGGAAGAAGAGGAGACAGCGGCACTAGCCGCCTTCATTGAGGTGCTACTGCCAGGCTGTAGTGTCGTCAGCATTCAAGAGGTAAATTCTCCATCTTGTGTCGCTCGTTCTAAATTGAGAGCATCTGGTGGGAGGTCGGTGAAGTGCCATCACTGTTGTCAACCAAGGCACACTGTCAATGAGTGCCAGCAACGAAGGTAGCGAAAGGGCTGAAGTCATCTACATCGACATTCATCACGAAGAAGTCATTCACATCAAGGAAGGGAAGAAAACGGTGAGACCCCTTTTCCCTAAAGAAACTGCAATCAAAGTTATAACTCCAAAGTGGCCTAAAGGGGCTGCTCGAGCCAAAGGCAAGGAGAAGATAAGCCAGTCTGGAAACACATGACCCCGAAGGGAGAAGCATCTGGCCAAGCAAGTGCTTCAAGCTCAGAAAGCCGGGTTGTACCCAGTTTGCCAAAGAGGAAGTCATCCGAAGCTAAGCGGCGAAAGGTCGCCTACCGATTTGCACGACGCATGCGAGTGCTACCAATCCACTTCGACAATCCGGAAGAAGAAGTGGTAAGAAGATTCCCATGTCCTCGACAAGAGTGGTTCGGCTACTGCTCTCGCTGTTTTGGAAAGCGAGTGGAGGATCTTCCTCCTCTCCCTGTACAACTTATCCTGAAGAAGCTCTCTACCACGGGAGAAACCCAGTGGGCTGGGGACGAGTTGCAATTGAATGGAGTAGAATTCATGCAACACGCAGACTATGGAAATTACCTGCAATTGCTGTTAGCCAAGAGGCTGGGAGTGGTCAAACGCGTCGCTATCACCCCATACGTGCTGAGCAACGAAGGAAAGGTAGAGCCCATGAAGGGAGACGACCTCTTGTGGATGTGCCGACTCATCAACACTGGCACGGTAAGAGTATAAGTAAGTATTCCATCCTTTGTGCATGATGGAAAACGGGCCAACGGCATTCTCGTTCAGATTCTTTCATCATATGCATGTGAATATCTATGTAGATAGGAAAGTCTTCTACCAACAGAAGATCGTACACCTATTCGGTGCGGCGGTACTAGGAGAAATCCTCAATTCCCCGAACCCTATCATTCTCCCCATATTAGATTACCATCATTCCTTTAATGTTTCTATCTTTATCTTGTTTTAACCTATCCACCCACCCCTGTAAAAAGCCGCTATGAGCCGCTACTGTTAATGTAATGTAAAAAAAAAAAATGAGGTTTGTAATTTCGTGAGTCACTACCATGGCAAGTGTTTCTTTCCCCACGTTCAGTGGAAAGAAGGGAGAGGATCTCACCACTGACTTTTTGGATGATTTCGACATTGCTTGTGTCGTCTCCAACAACGATGACGACGCTTCACGACTTAGATTTTTTCCTCTACTGATGAAAGTAGAGGCCAAGTCCTGGTATAATGCATTGCCCCAGCCCACCAAGAATGCATGGGATGTGTTAATGGCTGCTTTTGTAAAGAGGTTTGGTGGAGGCACAACCTCGGAGAGGCTATGGCAGTTACTAACAGAATTAAAGCAGGGAGTCTTGCTGGAGTATGCCACCTACGAGTCCAAATTTGTGGACTTATGGGAGAGATGGGTTGCCTCACTAGAGGAAGGTGAAGGAGCGCCTAATTTCCTAAAGAAGGACTGTTTCATTGTTGGTCTATGGTCACCGCTTAGAGAGAAGGTGAAGGGAAGGTTTCCCGCAACATATGAGTTGGCAGTCGAAGTAGCCCGCCTTAAAGACAAGAAGCTACGTATGCAAGCAAGAGTAAACGAGTCAGAGGAAACAAGCTCGGTCCAACCAACCCCAGTGACTGCAACAACCAATCATAGAGTCCAACCGCAGGAGGCATCGGAAGAGCAAGACCTGCTGAGTCGCATCACCACCCAACTAGAGAGTTTATCTGTGCATCTGGTGCAGCAAGGGCATGCACCTGGCAGGAACCCAGAACAAGGAAGAGGACAACGAAGGCAGAACCCAGAGTACCACTGTTACAACTACGGGGAAGATGGCCATGAAATGTACTACTGCCCACACCCGAGGAGGCAGAATTTCAATAGAGGGGGGAGACAGAATCAGATCTCTCCACCAAGAGAAAGACCACCGCCACTCAGGCAACCAATCCCACTTGTTCAAATCCCACCACCAGAGGTGCAACCACAGCTAGCCACACCAGTTCAACGCCAATCACCAATGCAACCACCGCCATAATCACCACTTACAATCATCCTACGCCCACCACCAATTGGTACCCGCACACCAAGTATCATTGGTCTTGCAGAAGAGGTCAAGATGAGTGTAACAGAAGAAGGATTAAGTAAGAATACTATTCAAAGAACTCAAGCAGTGGAACAAGAGGTTATAGAATCAAAAGATGCTACCCAGTTGGGGGAGGTAAGTCAAGAAAATTGTGTTACAAATGTGAGTACATTTTTAACCTTGAATGAAATAGACACCAAAGCGATCAATCAAAAGCATTGGGCAATAAGGGTAAGAAGGTGTAAAGTGTTGATTAGGCCTCGTCTGAGTAAGAGGACTGCAAAGGTCATGAAAGATACAAGAGAAGAGGAAAACCATCCTGTTAGCAAGGCTTTGCAGAAGATGGACAACATATCAAGCAAAGGGGAGGGCTTTGAGTGCACCAGCATGGACCCAGGACAGTGTAGCAAGCTAAAGAAATCTTGCATCAAGGCAGTTTCACTTGAGGACCATAACAAAGAGGTAAGTATGACTGAAGGTTTGGAGTTGGCTATTGCTCCAGAGGCTTGGCAGCCGAGCAAGACTTTATTGTGTAGTGTTATAGACTTGGAGATGGGTAATGCCTCTAGTCTACTGAAGGGTGTTATAAACTTGGATATGGGTAATGCCTCTAGTTTATGTGAGGGTGTTCATAGTAAGTTTGATGATCAATATGTTGCCAACCTTTTAAGGATGTTCCAAACTCCTCCACAACACAGCATTGTGTTTGCATGGGATGCATCAGACCTATGGCTATGGCTAGCCGCTCTAACATATAGAGAGAAGATCAGCATGGAGGTAAGAGCAAAGGAGCCATGGATAGACAAAAGCCTGATAGAATGCAAGAATGAAGACCTCATTCGCAATTTGGTACAATTTTTTACAAATAGTGCATCCTCTCTTTGGAGAAAGGTAAGTGGATTACACTTGTATTTGAGCCGCAAGGTAGGTGGCTTGCTATTAGCATCAGTAAAGGAAGCTGACATGTTTGAGCACACCCAAAAGAAGCATGATATACTTGCAGTTTTTTCTAGTCATGGCAGTAAGCAGGATTCTGAAGAAAACTTGAGCTCACCACACCAACAAGGCGGCCATATATGGTGGATTCTTGGTACACTCTTAAGAATCATAATTTTCAGTTCTGTCTTTGCAGGAGCCAAGATGCTCATTTCCCCTCTCGCTACTGGTGGTTAAAAATTTGGTCCAATTTGGCATGCAAATTTTATTGTTCGGACACTGTAGACAATGATCCTATTTTTCACTTGGGATCCAAGAGGACACTGGCACAAAGTTCTGGAAGCCATGGGCCTCCCCTTTAATCAACCGACACTATTCCAAGGAACAAGCTATCACCCGGACCTGTTACAGATTCATGAATATCCCAGAAATCTCACCAATGGCCAAATGGAATGGCTAGTTTAGAAGGCAACTGGATATCGGATCCTACAGCTAAGCGAGAGAAGAAACAAATGATCTAGAGACATGAATGCCTCTAGCCAAAAGGGGAGGGCTAATGATGGGGGCTTTTCACAAGCCAGGCTCCCATACCCCTCTTCTCTCTTCCCCACCCCATGGAAAACCCCTCTTAGGGAGGGAGTGATAAAAGGCATTGGAAAAGTAAGAAAAAAAATAAAGTATGATTATGTAAATATATGAGAAAGGTAAAATAGGCCACCTCATGCCTGCGGGGCAGTCCATCCCCACCTTGCCTCCTTTTTCTTCACTGTTGCCCCGCCGTGTGTCCCTTTTCCTCTCCTCCACTCAAAAGGTCAACCCCCTCTCTCTTCCCCTTGTCATTTCTCCTTTTTCTCTCCCCTCAAGCTACCCCACCCCCTGTCCTTACCAATAATGCACCCTAACTCACATGCCACCTCTCCGATCTTCCAAAACAGTATAACCCACCCCCCTTTTCTCTCTCCTATCATATCCCATGACCCAAATATCCCCCTCTCTCTCTAAAGGGCGCCATGTCTCTTGTCCTGTAGCCAGATAACCTCCCCCACACTCACACATACTCAGTTTCACTGAAAAAGGTGCCCACAAATCCATCCCCACCCAGTGGTTACCTGATTTTTCTTGTGTTCACACACATCTGCACACAGATTCACCTCTGAACACACTTCCCTCTCTACCCTCTTGTAATTAATTTATTCTCCATGTCACCTCTCACTTTTTTTCATCAACCCATCTCTCTCTCTCTCTCTTAGTCTCTCTCTCATGAGACTGCTGTTCTGGCACATATACACACAGCCAGACAAGTGGGCCCCACAGTCACATGGCCTGTGTAGATAATGATTTCTTCATTTCTAAATTCTAGAAATCCTCCCCCTCCTCCCCTATATAAAGAGGGGTCACCATCACACTAAGTACACACACACAACATCACCAAAGAGTACACTATGCACTCTGTGCGCCTAGTGCACACACACACACACACACACACACACACACACCATCACCATCACCGCAATCACCATGCTCGTCTTGAGCATGACCTCTACACCCTTGGGCTATGGAAGATGAAGGGCAGCTGAATGAAGGATGATGGCCATAACCCTCGTGCGAGTCTTCGCCATCAGCTCCCACCTATCCGCCATGTGCTCTACCACTCTCTCCCTTCTCTTTCCCCTACCCTATGCTCCCCATTTCATCGCCTTATTCTCTAAATAAATCTTGAGTAGTTTCTTGCAATGTTTTGCCCATGTGAGGTGTGCGGAATCGCCACCTAGTATGGTGTTTGGAGTGAGCTTGTGTATGTGTGAAGGGTGTGTGGATTCGCCATCCTTCTGTGGTGCCTAAGTACTAAGCCGCTATACTCTCTCTCTCTCTCTCTCTCTCTCTCTCTCTCTCTCTCTCTCTCTCTCTTGATCTCATCCCCCTTCCTCTTCATCATTACTCCCAAGCATCCATCTCTTTTGGATGAAAACTTTGTTATGGTGGTTGTTGTTTGCGTCCTAGCCGCTCAAGCTAGGTGGTGCCCCCTGTTTGCTTTACTGTGACAGGCTCGAGGCGCGCCATTCGGTCCCCGGTGTTTTAGAGGCCATCGGGGGTTTGGGGTTCGCTTTGCTCCCGTCAGTAGCTTATGTCACCACGATTCTAATGACTACTAGCACACAGAAAACAAACATTGTTTGATATACTTATAGCCACAAATATCTCGTAGATGCACGAGCATGTTTGCTCTGTTCCATGAGGAATGCTTGGTGTTGTCGCATAGCTCTTGCTGAGGCTAGCACAATGGTCCAATCGGATCTCCAATGTGATGAACGAGCGGGGAGTAGAGCCAGGATGAAGCTCACACTCTCTCTCTCTCTTCCACTCTCACACATAATGTCAATCGAGGATACAGATGACACGATAGGCACACAGAGGAAATCTCTTTAGCTTGTCAGGCTGAGACCATCCTACACATACAACACTCTAGAAGGCCAACTAAACCACAATCTAGAATCTCACTGCTCTCAACTACACCACCTACCCAAATACACACAACGAAAGGAAACCCATCCAATCATGCTAGAATCGTACGAAACTTAAGAAACACCATCCCCTCACTAGGATACATCTGTCCCAAAGCCTCTACACTCAAAACCCTTGCTCTAAGCCCATCTACAAAAAACGCATATAAAGACAGAGCAAAATTCTTTAATGCTCAAAACTGAAATCTATGAGTACATATGCATAGCTTATGTTTCCACGATTCTAATGACTACTTGCACGCAAAAAACAGACATTGTTTGATATAGTTACAGCCACAAATAGCTCGTGGATGCACGAGTGCATTTTCTCTATTCCACGAGGAATGGTTGGCGTCGTCATGTAGCTCTTGCTGAAGCTAGCACGATGGTTTAGTCAGATCTCCAATGTGATGAAGGAGCGAGAAGTAGAGCCAGGATGAAGCTCACGCTCTCTCTCTCTCTCTTCCTCTCTAACACACAGTTGACGACAGCTTAAAACTTAGATTATGATAAGAGCCTCATTACAAAATGACCTAGGTACCTTATATACTAAGGTTATTATAAGTTAAACCTAAAATAGAGTTCAAGGGGTAAAATGGCTTTGTATGAACAATCTGGAAGTGCCATTGCACCCCGTCTTTTGCAACTAGACTAGCTACTTATTACAAATGCTTTTTCTAACCATAAGCTCCAACATTTCATAAATCTCAAAGAATAAGGCTTTGTTGAGTTATGTTGTGTTGTTGACATAGCGGTCAACAACCTCAGAGATTTAAATAGCAGAGAGATGCAGCTAGAGCATGTTTGGAGTCTACTGGAGCATCACATCTTGGGAGTGGAAGCTACGATACTCTTCGGCATGAGTTTGTACAAGTATTATAAGTATGCTTTATGTATATGTTATCTAAATATTTATCTTATGGTTAACTTTTTATTTTGCAAAAAGTTACCGTGAAGCGCCCTCTGACACGCCAAGAGGAGACGTATGGATACAAGCATGGACTTGTGGCTCTTCTGACCCAGTTGCACGAGGAGAGAGAGGTCATCCACTGGGTGGCATTACCATTAGGGTGACATCCTCCATATATGCTTTTTTGTAGGTATGGTCATCTTGATGACCATATTTATTGTATACATGTATACTTTGACATTTATGTTTATGGTTTTGCATTCCGTTTGCAATTATGGTTATGGTATGGCAATCAGGTTATGGTTATGGTTATGGTTATGGTTATGGTTATGGTTATGGTTATGGTTTTGCAATTATGGTATGGCAATCATGTTATGGTTATGATTTTGCATTTATGGTCTGTGAGTGTGGTGAGATTGCACCCAAGCGTGTCAAAGATCTCTAGTTTCACTACGTCTCATCCGATTGACCAAATCCAATCCAAAGGTTGGGCCAATCCTAGATTTTGAACACAAAGCACCGCTCTTCTCCCACTTCTTGTCCAGCACATCTGCTTCTATGAATCTACACCAAATTTCTCTTTTGTTGGGCCATTTCTTGTTGATGCCACATACCTACATAACTTGTAATATAGAATTTAGTTACTTCAAAAGAATATGCACAAACAAGAGCAACAAGTAGTCATCCTCGCCAATTTTCCTCCACTAAGGGACCCATTGCTTTTGTAACATTTAGAAATTCTTTCTCACCAAGAACATGGCAAGAGCCCCCTTTTTGCATCAAAGTTTTTGTTACAATTTCTTTTGCCACACACATTTGTACCTTTCATGCACCTACATGTTTGTCTAAACTGAGGACTCGTGCAAGCATTTCTTTGGTTTTATCAGTGAGTCTTTTGGATGTACCATCTATCAGATCATGTTGGTGATTTCCTTGATGTATCATTAATCTACTCATGCTTTCATCACTTGGCATGACAAAATATACAATGCAATATTATATGTACACAACAAAATGGATAGTTTTCCATAATAGTGACACAGAGCCTTGCCCCCATGTCCATCACATAACTTGCACATGCATGGTAATTTAAGCATGCTATCATTGAAATCCGTGGTGCTCAACTTCCAAAAATTAGCCAATTTTTGACATTTTTCATTGAGACATTTTAGGACACCTACACGATGGCTTTTGCAACCTCAAAAGGGGGGAGGGGGGGTCACTATATGTAAAATCTATATATCACATGAGTTCAAGCACTATTTATAAAACACATTATCTGTGAATTTCTCACCAATAAATGGGACCCTTTTCCTATTCAATTTGTATTTTTTTTCAAGGACATTTTTTCAACACCCTTATGTAAAAATGTGAAAAAATATAGAATAAAATAATCCAATGTTGAACCCACATGATAGGCTTTATTTATTGTAGTGACCCCCCCCCCCCCCTCCCCCGCCCCCACATGAGTTTGCGACACACTCTGGGAAATGAAATGACTGAGGTTTGCGGTTTGATCTAGTGGTGTGGGTTGTACTTATGTTCCATTGCATCCAGTAGATTGACCTTCCCTAAGGTCGGTGGAAACTAAAATACCATGTTACAATTAGAAATTTTGGGATTTTTTTGCATTTGTTTTGGTTTCCCACCATCTTTGAAAGAAGCTTTGTTAATGTGTTTGGATTCAAATTGTGCTAAAAAAGACAAAATACTATCTGTTCCCCTTACCTCAACAAAGTTTTCTAATGCTTGCTCCCCATAAAGTTGTTCCTTCATTGGGCTAGTAAGTTCCAGGTAGGGAGCATCCATAGGTGGAGAAGCCATACCATTGGAATTTGAGGCGATGTCATCTTTCACTGCCATCATGAACTTTGTAGAGAAATATTTGTCCACAATATAAAACTCCTCTCCTAAGTGATTGCTAGTTTTCTCTAGTGGCACTATCAACTCTTCACTTCCAACCATGACAATAGCATGTACAGTACTCAATATTTGTGGCACATGTTCTTGTAGATATCTGACCTAAGAATAATCTTCCCATTGATACAGGGAAAAAATATATTGAAGGAGGGGAATACTATAGTGCATGACATGGTAGTAGAGTTCATGAAATTAGCAAAATGAGAGTGATAGTGCATAACTATGTGCAGAAGAGTTATATATATTATGTTAACCATAAAATTTATTTGGGTTTTAATAATTTTTCAAAATCTAAAGTAAATTATTTTATTTTTTTATTTGTATTCGATTATCTCAGAGGTTGTTTTGGTTGCTTGATGTCATTATCCACTAGCATTACAAAAAATATGTTTGCATTACAAACAAAAAACAAATTGTTCGCTACACAATAAAAATATATTGGTATTACAAACCCAAAAGAAACCATTACAAACATGGATATTTGGGTATTACAATATAAAATATCCAGATATAACTTTTTGAACGTAATTAAAGCTAATTGTCAAACCAAGAATCCTTAGTTCACTTGGTTTAGCAACCTAACAGTTGACAAGTTTCCTATCCATGGTGGCCAAGATCACAAATCTTGGCCAACAGTATAAAGTAGTAATTTTGCTCCTCATTGAACTGGTTTGATAGCTACCCTCAAGAAGCTTTCTCTCCACGTACTTGATTTCATTCATCACAATTGAAAGATCACTCACTTGGCAACATTGCATCCAATTCAGACTCTAGCTCTATCAAGTATGTAAGCTTGTTATAAGCATAATTGTGATGAGGCGGGAAATTCTTTCCTTAGTTTTCTATGGTGTTCTTGTAGTATGTGTAGCCTCCTCATTCCCCAAGGTGGATTTTTCATAATTGAATGCATTCTTGATTTCTAAAACATCATCAAATGAAGATGATATCATAACTCATATTTAGGAATTTTAAGAAAAATGCACAAATTTGGGACAAATCTTTGTTAACCAAAGCTCTTGAATGATGGTTACAATGTACTAGCTTGCAATGTTATCAAACATTGGTGTCAAGTTATAGAGTTTAGTTTGCTTTGTTGTCAAACATTGGTGTCAACTCCTTGAGCAGATGTTGCATTGTTGTCAATGATTGGGTGTTAAGTTCTACTAAAGACTCATAGAAATTGCATTGTGGTAGGATTAAAGAGCGTATAGGGAACTTGTGAAAAGATTGATGTTTCAATTGGGATCAAAGGTATACAAATAACTTGGGAAACCTTGATGTCTAAATTGTAAAGTTAGCATAGCTTTGCCTTGCTCTAGACGTAGAAGTAGAACTTGAAGAAACTTTGAGGGCCTTGGATGGTTAATTGTGGGAGCTACCATGTTCAATGCCATTCTTTGGAAGCTTGGGTTAGTTGTCCTGCAAATCTCAATTTGGAATGTGTTAGTTTGTGATAGAAAAAGCATTGCTATTTTATTTTGCAGAGTGAAAGAATAGGGGACTTTTTTTATTTTTAGGTCCTAAGGAATAATTTTTCTACAAGCACAAATGCCAAAACTTGATTTTACTCAAGCTGAAATGTTGAAACTTCAGTCAACTAGAACACTCACTACAACAACAAACAATCCAAAAGCCAAAATCAAGTTGCACGCAAAAATTGACAAGAGGTTGCAGACACTTGTATGTAGGAAAGAGGATACTTTCTCTTACTCTTTTCCATAGAGTGCTCAAGATCATTAGCTTCTTGGGAAAGGACACATATTGGTGATGACTGAGTCCAATTGGGAGGCACTCTGTCATGTGCAAGTGTAGGACAAGGGGCCACATGCTAGAAATCCCCTTCCCCAACAACACTTAGGATTAGGGATGCCTACGGCGTTAAAATTCTCTTCCTTCATAGAATCTCATGAGGTTGTTTTAGGTCATAGTCTAGGATGTATAATGAGAATTATCATAAACTAATGATGCATAACTAGGACTTGAGAATTCTTTTACAACCAAAAGACAAAAACTTAAAATTCATGGTGAGTCATAGCATCAAGGTCAAAATGCAGTATTGAGATGCTGAGATTGATGTTTGTAATATTGATGATGCTATTAATGGAACTGAGTTTCTTGCCAGTTATTATTTTTATTGTGAGCAAGAGGTTGGTTTGAGTGATGTGGCTATGATGACGGGGCAGCGTGGGTTGACGGGTAAGATGAAACGACGCGTGTGTCGGTGAGGGTCGATGGATGCATTAAGCACAAATCGAACAATGCCATTATCGACTCCACCATGACAAGGCCTCTAGTAATGACGGGGCAACATGGGCCGACCGGTGAGTCGACATGGCAAGTGTGTCGGAGAAGGTCAATGGGTGCATGAAGAACAAAGCAGACAATGCCACGGCCGATGACACCGTGACGGGGCCAATCAAGGTTAGGTGGGCAAACGGGGCCAATGGGGCCAACGAGGCCAATTGCATCGATGGGCCATGCACACAGCTTTGACAACGGGACAGAACGAGCTGATTGGGGCTTTGATGATCCGCAAGTTGAGATGGATGGGGAGATGCAAGTCAGTGTGCGCCATGCATTGTCAAGGGTGAAAAAGCCTAGGAAAATCTCACATGCATGTGTGGATGTTGAAGAGGATTGTAGCTTGGAAAGTTGGGGTAGCCATAAGGACATGGATATAGTGGATGTTTTGTCTTGGCTCGATGTGAGTGATATATCTCATGGTGGTGAGAATGCTAATCCATAGTCTTTTGGTTTGTATGACATGAATGTTGATGGTTAATGCTCACTAGTGATTGATGATTGCCCTTGTGACTTTGAAGGATGTCATTATGTGTCCACGATGGATGCAAGGGATAATAATTTTCCATTTGATTGGGACAAGGGTATATGGTGCTAATATCTTTGTACATGATGTATCTTTGTACATAAGCTTGTGCATAGTCTACTGTTGAGCATAAATTCTCTAGCATACTGGGGATTTGGAAAACTATGTTGAGGGCATTTTGAACACCCCGTTTTTGTAAATTTGTACATATGCATACGACGCTTGATGTCAAAAGGGTGTGTGGCCTTTCTTATTGTGGTTTTTTATCTTGCTTTAGCAAGCACATGTACATGTAGTGCAAGTCGCTAGTGTAGCACCAGCTGTCGGGTTGCCTTGGTGCGTGTAAGTGAGTTCTTTGAAGTATCACATGTATATAACTAAAACTCATGTACAAACATAAAATATTTCAGTCAAATATCAATATTTTTGAGGCTTTTGGTCGTTGTGCCTCCTTCATGCTTTTTCATGCAATTTTTTGCCCTCGACTAGCTTTGCCTATGTGTAGTCGGGCCTTGGCAGCTTGTTGATCGTGGCAATTTTGCACATGAAGGTGCATAGATTAGAAATTTTTGGTTTAAAAATCATTTGTTGCAAAAAATGCACATAATTTTTGAGGCTTGAAAGCATCTCTTTTGGAATTGTGATTAAGGAGATACATTCTATTTCCCGCCGGATACAGGATATGGCAGCTCGCATGCAGTTTGGTTGTGTATGGTAGGTTGTGGAATCTCTCTTGTTTGGTGGTGTTTAAGCACTTCAAACTTGTGGTTTTAAAGAGTTATTTGTTGAAGGTGGAAGCTCTATTCCTCAAGTGCATTGGTTGACATGTGATGTAAATCCATGTTAGGACAGGTGTTTCCTATTTTTGGTGGTGGTCTTTTGGGTAGGTGTGTGCTTGTAAATTCTCAAGGGATCACTTGACTTTGAATTGTGATGTTGTGGGAGTACCTTTGATACCGTTTGTGGTACTGATCTTGTGACTTGAGCAGTATTGGGAGACATTTCTATAGAGGTTCCCCTTGTTCTTATTCTTCCAACAATGTTTAGTATATAGAGAGATTAAATGGTACATATCTCTAGAAGTATTCACATCAAGTCAAAATCAAAATTTATTTCTCTCTCCGAGAATGACTCGTTCCATCCATCTATGTGGACCGAAGAGATTGTGTCAAAAGGGAAGATATTCAAGCACATGGGAGCCCCTCTTAGGGTAGATGTAACCCACAAGCAAAGATTTTTTTGGGTTATTGAGAAGATAAGGATCAAGATACAAATATGGGAATATGTGCTTCTCTCCTTTTTGGGAAAAATGAAAGGATCAACTCATTTATGCTGCCCCATATAGCCTTTAATGGTTCGTTGCTTAAGCTTGCTAAATGCAATCGGAAAGAGTTCCTAAAATTGATGGAAACATTCTTATGGAAGAGCAACGCTAAAGACTCGATGTCCTTGCAATGGGATAGATGGGAGACAGTTGTGAGACCTATGGAGCAAAGTAAACACTTGGGACTTGAGGAGGGTTGACTATCATCTTATCTCTTCATCGTTGTCACTTAGATAGGAATGATACTGCATCTTCAACCTCATTTCAATCAGTCTTTAGGCCTTGTTTAGCATCCTTGTCCTCAAGTAGTAGCTCCAACTTCTCTTGGAACTTGAGGTGGGTTGACTATCATCTTATCTCTTCATCATTGTTTCTTAGATAGAATTGGTACTGCATCTTCAACCTCATTCCAATCGGTCTTTAGGCCTTGTTTAGCTTGTCCTCAAGTAGGAACTCCAACTTCTCTTGAATATATTTCTCTATATCGTGTAAGAATAGCTCTATTTTCTCTGAGTTGAAAGAAGCCTTTTTAGTTCTTGACAGTTGATCATAGCACCTTTTGAATTCCCTTAGAAGTTTGGTAGGTGAAAGTCCCTCTTTTGGCCAAACTACCCACTCTAAAAAGGTTCTATTTGTCACCCTTTTAGAGTCCTCCATGAAATACTCTTCCTTCAAGGATAATTTGAATGCTTCCCAAGTTCCCCCATGTTCATTTCTAATTCCTCTAACATGCTCAGTAACCATTGCTAGATCAAAACTCTGTACCATCTCTTCTTCGAGCACTCGATGCAGCTCCATCTCCTTTACATACCCACAAAGATACTTTGTTACATCTTTACCATTAAATTGTTCCATTTTCTTCACCATTGATTGAATCACTTTGATCATCAAAAACTCCCTTCTTTCAGTAGCTTGATGTTGCTGCATAAACACAACAAAGGCTTGAAACATCTCCATTGTGATGGGATCAAATTGCAGCCATTGTTGCTCTTATTGCTCCATATATTTAAAGCTTTGTGTTGAGACATTCAATGAAGATTTATCCCTCACCCTAGCCTACTTCACATCGGGTTCACCAAATTTGTGTCAAGAAGTGTGTAGTGCAGCTAGGAAAGTGTCGGGCCTCTAACTGTGAGAGTTCACAACAACATCAAGTGAGTCGCAGAAGATTTGAAGCAAAAGACCCACTACAAATGATAAAAACTCTAGCCATGAAATATTTACTCTAAAAAAGAACCAATAGTAACTCAAAACTCTTGTGTGCGTGATGATTTGGTGTAGCCTCAGTCCTAATTGTATAGGTATATTGCATGTTTGCTCTTTCAAAAACACTTTCTTACGCCTTCAATTCTTTGTCAAGACCATTTCATGGAAGCTTCATCACTTACATAGACAAGATTACACACATTTTTTTAGGAGAAGAAACCCCGATTAGATCCCCCAGACACTCGAATACAGGGTAGTAATAGCACGGGACTGCACTAGCACACCATGGATAAAACTATGTATCCCTTCACAGAGAGGCTTAAAGTGTTGATATTGTACTTCCAAAATGTTCCTCAATTCGTCATATTCATGTCCCCATGAGTGATTGGCATTTTGAGTCAATTTTTACCTTTTTTTTTTATTTTAACCACTTATGACCATTTTAGCCCAGAAATGCCCTTTTTTGCCCGTAAAAAGTCCAAATGAGCTAGGAAAATTTCCTAAAATTGTGAAAAAAATCCATTGGGCTTAAATTACATGCAAAACCTCATGCGAAACGAGTGTGCCATCTCCATGCGCTTGACATATATACATTTCTAAAGAAAGTTAGAAATTATTAATGTGACATAACGTGCAACATTTCCACGTCCATGGCCCCGCGAGCCCAATGAGGTATGTACACAATTGTAGTCGTGGCAACTGTTCTCACATATATGACACTATGTACATTGTAGCATTTAGTCCGTCATATCAAAAAGCATAAAGAGAGAGGTAAAATTTTAAATTCACATTATAAACGTGCTATAGCACGACATCAATGTTATATATGGATAATTTGTTTGATCAACTCTTGGGGTCAAAGCATTTTTCCAAAATTGACCTGAGATGTGGCTATCATCAAGTCAGGACTAGACTAGAAGATGTTGTGAAGATAACATTTAGGACTCATTTTGTGCATTTTATGTTTTGAGCTAACCAATGCACCAACAACATTTATGACACTGATTTTCCTAGATGATTTACTAGTCTATAGTAAATCTCAAAAAGAATACTTAGAACCTTTATGCCTAGTGTTCAAGCTATTGAGAAAACATAAATTATCTCCAGAGGAAAACAAATATGATTTCTTTGAGAGAGCATTCATTATTTGGGTCACATTATATCCGCAAAGGGAACACGGATGGAACCTGAGAAGTTGGAAGTTATTCTCAGGTGGCTAGCACCAAAAAATCTCAAAGAGCTACATATTTTTCTTGGTATGTTGGGAGTTTACTAGCAATACCTAAAGGACTACATGAAGATTAAAATCCCATTGATAAACCAATTGAGATCAAAAAGTAAAAATATAAGTTGGGGGGAATCCCAACAAAAAAGCTTTGAAAAGCTTAAGGTGGCTATAGCAGGTGCACCTATCGTGACGATAGTGGACCCAAGTGAGTCGTTTGTCTTGGATACAGATGCAAGTAATGAGGCCGTAGGAGCCATACTTATGCAAAAGAGACACCCGATTGCATTTGGAAGCAAAAAGATAGATCATGCATAACTACTTAGCTTATGAGCGAGAGTTACTAGCTATAGTACATGCACCTAAAAAGTGGAGACGCTATTTATATGGTGCCAATTTTGAGGTCCGGATGCACCATTACATTTTGAAATGGCTTTCAAGTCAACATGAATTGAAGGGTAGAAAGGCTCGGTGGGTGGAAATCCTTCAAGATTTTGACCTTCAAATACGTTACCAGATAGGTAAATATAACGTAGTGGTGGATGCAATTAGTTGCATGCTGCAAATTAATGAATAGACATTCACAGTCTTCAAGAATGAGTTCTTGGAATTACTACAAGGCTTATGTGAACATGATCCTTCCTTTAGAGAGGTCTGACATGCTGTACGAGATCACACTACTTTACAGATGTGACCATCTCCCTGGTTAACACATAGTGCTAGTCCAAAGAGACAGGTCATAGGTGCAACAAGTAAGGAAGTAAGAGTTAGTATGGAGAGAATAATTTAGACTTTCAAGTATGATATGGATCCAAAGAGCTCTGAGGTAGGCCCTTCATCACTTTTGACAGCTTGACTTCAAAGGGGAGTGATAAACTTTGTCAAGGGGAGAAGTATACTAACTACTCCATTGACGACAAGTACTTACTCTACAAGGGTAGAGTGTGCATACCAACTATTGGTGACTTTCAAGTCCACATTCTTAAATAAATTCACGATAGTCCAATTTCCAAATAATCCCAAGATTTAGAGGACCTGTGCACTAGTTAAAAGACAATTTTATTGCCCTAGTTTGTTTAAGGACATTCAAAATTATGTGTTGAAATGCAATAAGTGTCACATCAATAAACATGAGCGTCTTAAGGTTGGGGGACTACTCCATCCCTTGGAGATTCCACAAGGGAAATGGGAAAGCAACTCCATGGATTTCATTACCGGTTTACCCAAAACTAGTTGAGGGAATGACTCAGTGTGGGTGATAGTGGACAGGTTAGCCAAAATGGCAAAGTTTATTGCCACGAAGAAAATGGTTAAAACGCCAAAGTCGGAAAATCTCTTTAATGAACATCTCTACAAGCTATATGGCATGCCCGTAGATACAGTGTCAGATAGATATAGAAAGTTCAATAGTCATTTTTGGAGGGAAGTCTTTGAAAAGCTGGATACTACTCTCAGCATGAGTACATTAGATCATCCGTAGTCTAATGGTTACACCAAAGGGTTAACCAAATCGTAGAGTACATGTTGCGTTCTTATGTGAGTAAGAAGCAAGCTAACTAGGAAGAGTACTCACCTGTTTTGGAATTTTCTTACAACAATTCCAAACATGCAACAACTGGATTTACACCATTGATATTGATGTATGGTTTGCATCCGAGATCTTCTATGGTTATAGGCCTAGAAAAAGGGAAGATTCAATTTGTCAAGGATTTTCTATGAATGACATGCCAAAGGCACCAAAAGGAAAGAATTCATAGTGCACAAAATCATGCTAAGACCTATGTTGGTAAGGGACAAAAAAAATTACCATTGCAAAATGTAACTTTGTATTCCTAAAGGTTCCTACAAAGTCAAAGACCATAAAAATGG
>NC_140940.1:47221351-47223851 GCF_014529385.1 Adiantum capillus-veneris
CACAAAATTTGAAATTGTACACACACGCAAGATTATTATAACACCAATAATCATGAATCAATTAATTAAGAAGGGTAGTGGCTCATTGGTATTACCAAGAGCATGCCCAAGCCTAAACAATGATATTAGCGATTAGGACAAGAGAAAAACGGATATAATTAGGCCTAGGGGAGAACCATAAGCTCTAATACCACTTGATGGGAATGGGATCGTGCTAGCTCATGTGGGTGATGTACAAACATCATGCACACAAGTGAGTGTGTGTAGGCTATATTGTTACCCAAGCAAATTAGGTTCCAAGATAGATTAGCTTGGACTCATAAACACAATCTTGAGTAGTTGACTAACCCATCACAAGCTCACCATAAATAAGAAACATGTAATGTAAACTGGTTGGATTTGTTTATTCATGAAAGGAGCTTTAAGTAGCTCAAGAACCTCACACATTTACATGTGGTTCTTCTCTCATTCACTCACACTCTAGTGACTCTAGGAAAAAGCCTATACCTTACAGCGAGTAAGTGACCCTAAATGTACCGAGCATCCAAGTTTTTAGTATCTCTCATGCCCTTCCATTTTCGGAACGAGGAGAACAGAGCGTGAAGAGCTTACAGGGGTGTTGCATGGTACTGCATGGATTCTCTCTCTCTCTCTCTCTCTCTCTCTCTCTCTCTCTCTCTCTCTCTCTCTCTCTCTCTCTCTCTCTCTCTCATTTTACGTATGGTAACGTTGAATTGTGATGTATCTATGCCAATACAGATTGTGCAAGGCATTTATGGTATTAGTTCAAATTGTTGCAGCGGTCATTGTAACCAACTGCTTCTCACTTTATTTTTCAAATTGTCATGCATGGTGTGCTAGTCAAGTGGAATCCATTCCACCCCATCATTTTTTATGCTTCTTCTATAACACCAGGTACTTCGTCAAGGACAAGATAATATCTTGTTTGTTTCCAATGTTTTTTCTTGATACTTCGTCTGACATTGAAGTTATTGTAGTGATCACCCATAATTGTAATCTTCTAGTCAATAACAATTGATGCTGGTATAATAGCTTGTGTTCGTTGCATATGATTGGAGTGGTGAACACTTTATATCATTGGTTATATGCACAAGATGTATACACTACAGATGAGGCTTTCTGTCTATAGCAAATAGGCATGGCCTTGCTATTAAATAACTAATTCATAAATTTGCTAGAGATCCTTCAGACAGGTAATATCCTATCTTAATAAACCAAAGAATATCTAGTATGACTACTTTCTTTTTGGTTTGGGAATCTTTCTCTTCTTTCAATGAGGAGCTATGATTGTTTCAAGATCTAGTTGTGAATAAGATCTCATGTTCAGTTTGTAGCACTTATTATGGCTATAGGAGTGGTATTTTTAGGGGTATAACCAAACTAATGCCAAATCACTCCATGAGTGTTGATGGTCACTGATTAACTTCTTTACACTTATACTTTCATGGAAAGAAGTTTTCAATTGCCAAGGGGTAGGGCTACATCCACATAGCAAGCTTCTTACAATCATTATTGGTAACACGGTGGCCTATGTTGGTCTCTGGTACCTTCCTCGCAGAATGTCACCAAGGGATTTGGATTGCCAAGGTAATATCCACAAACATCAGTTAAATATTGGTTTATTTTCACTAGTATCTAATTTAATGTTCAATAGGTGAAAGAAATGCTGGGCCTTTTGAGGCTAGACTTTTGGTAATGTACCTTTCAAGTTCGAAAAGTGTACTTCACCTCTGGTCAAGTATAAGATATTTTCCACCTCCTAGCAAGCATATGATTTGGTTTAGTTTCATTTCTAAATATGCTTTGATTGAGTTTTACAAGTGGCATGCATATGCTTGAATGCTTTTATCCATTTTTCTCTTTAGACACATAACAAGATCATGTAGGAGCAAATATTTTTGGGGAAGTAGTGTCCTAGGTACATATCTGCACCCTGTCTTATAGACCTACATGGGGTTGTTTGTCACATGTTTTCAGTCACAAGGTGGGAAACATGGTATAGGAACTCATGGAGTTCGGTTTAGCTAGTGTGGAGAAAGTTTTATGAGGGGTCCCTCTTATTCAGGTCCTGAGTGTTTACAGTTACCTGCACATGCAAGTACATCTCGTACTCAATGGACGTCATATTTCTTGACATCATTACATGAGACATAAGTAGAGCTATTTACCCATTGTTTTCCCTCCTCTTCTAGGGGTGCTATGAGCATCACATCCACACATAAGCAACTAAAGTAATGAAAATGCATTTCGTATTTGTTTTTGCTAAATACATGCACACTTTTTCACCACAGGTGCAATATCTCTATGAGATTTACAGTGGGTCTACCAACCACCATATGAATTGATGGCTCGATATGGATCTCTTAGAAAATTCATGAATTAGTTATTTAATAGCAAGGCCATGCCTATTTGCTATAGACAAAAAGCCTCATCTGTAGTGCATACATCTTGTGCATATAACCAATGATATAAAGTGTCC
>NC_140940.1:47228851-47251351 GCF_014529385.1 Adiantum capillus-veneris
TCGCTTAAAGCGAAGTTCGAAGTTTTTATGCGCTTCAAAAATTTCTGGCTATGGCCAAAAATGTATCAAAATGTACTATGGACACCCTCCGTTCCGATCGAGGGGGGGAGTATAGTCTCATGAATATAATGCATTTCTGACTAGTCATGGGATAAAACACCAATGTATAGTGCCTTATATGCCTCTACAAAATGGTGTTGCTTGAGAAGAAAAACAGTCACTTACGAAAATGGCACGATGTATGGTCAAAAGTCAAGCTTTGCCGCATTCTTTTTGGCTTGAAGCCATCATGTGTGCCACTTATGTACTAAACAGGTGTCCTACAAAATCTTTGTATTCTATTACTCCATATGAAGAAGGGCATGATAGAAAGCCTTCTATTGAGCACATGAGTGTTTTTGGCTATTTTGCATATGCTTTGATGCCACAAAATCGTTGGAGAAAATTGGATGATAAGGCTGTCAAATGTATTTTTGTTGGTTATAGTGTTGAAAGCAAAGGTTACAGGTTGTATCATCCACAAACAAAGTGTATTCTGGTTTTACGGAATATTGTGTTTGTGGAAGATTCTCTTCAGCCCTTGCTGTCTTGTACTAGAGACAATAATGTAAGCTATAGGACATTTATGACACTTTGTTGCCTCTTTTCAGTGATGGAAATACGAATGTTGAGGCAAATGTACAGCCTATGGGGTTTTCTGAAAATGTTATAGATCAGTCTATTAGTGATGCAGATGTACATGATGTACTTGATGAGGAAAGGGCTGAAAATGAGCAGGCTAGAGGTATGCCAAAATGGCGAGTGCATACATTGCGTGATAGTAAATTGTATGCACCTTTGCCTAGTCGTACTCGATCAGGCTCTTGCCATGCATCTTAGGCATCAGATTGTTATGCTTTGGCTGTGTCTAGCTTACATGATGTTGAGGAACCTCTGTCTTTTGATGAAGCACAGAATTCAGAAAAAAGGATGTCTACCATGCACTCAGAATATGATGCACTTATAGAAAATGACATGTGGACTTTATGTGATTTGCCTCCTGGCAAAAAGGCCATTGGTACCATGTGGGTTTACAAGTTGAAACTCAAGATGGATGGTGAGATCGATCGCCATAAGACTCGATTTTTTGCAAAGGGTTATGCACAACAAAAAGGCATAGATTATGAAGAGACTTTTGCTCCCACTTGTCATATGACTACTGTGCATTTATGTAAAGCAGCCTCGCAGTTTTGCCAAGAAAAGACAAGAGGACAAAGTGTGCAGATGTAAGAAGGCTTTGATGGGTTGAAGCAATCTCCTCGTGCTTGGTATGAGAAAGCCGACACTCATTTGGTCAAAAAACTCTTTCGTAGCACTCCAACAGAAAACACATTGTATGTAAAGCGTGAGGGTGATGTACTTCTCATTGTGGTTCTTTATGTAAATGATTTGCTGATCATTGGACCAAATGAGAGACATATTGTTGAATTTAAGGCTGATTTGAATGCTACTTTCAAGATGAAATATTTGGGGTTGTTTCTTGCATCATTACTTGGGTATACAACTTAAGCAGTGTGTTGGTGGTATTGCCTTGTGTCAGAAAAGTTACATAGAGACATTGCTATGTAAGTTTGGACTTGAGGATTGCAAACCTATTGCCACTCCCATGGAAATAGGTTTGAATTTGAGTCTACATGATATTGGTGATCCTACTGATGTCACTCTTTACCAAACTGTTGTTGGCTGCCTCATTTATGTATGCAACATGAGGCCGGATATTTAGTTTGCAGTCTCACAGGTCAACAGATTTATGCATAGCCCAGGGTGTAAGCATTGGTAGGCCATCAAGAGGATTTTTTGCTGACTTAGTGGCACTTTATGAAGGAGTACAAGCGGAAGTGCGACACGGGAGAGAGTGCGAGAAGAAGAGCACGATGATATGGTGAACTCGCTCTGTTGTAATGTGTAGAGCATAGTGAGTTCTTATTAGGTTTTTACAAAAGAATATTTGTACATACCTGGCGGCCCGCCCACTTACCTGGGCAACCACATTGGGCTTTATACCCCAACAACCTCCCACTTAAAGTCCAATGTGGTACTTTAAGTGTGAGAGAAGCTACTATACAAGCTAATATACAAGAGATGCAGAGAAGTGATGTACTACCCTACACCTAACTGCTTGCGAAAATGCGCAAAGCTCTCTGAGGGAAGTCCTTTTGTAAGTAGATCAGCAGGATTTTCTGTGGTGTGAACTTTGACAAGCTGAATTTGCTTATCCTCGAGCATTTCCCTGATGAAATGATACTTCACATCCACATGCTTTGTCTTTGAGTGATAAACTGGATTGCGAGCCAATTGTATAGCACTCTGACTATCACAATATAACACACGCATCTCTTCTTTGATTCCCAAATATGTTACTAGTCGATTAAGCCAAATTGATTCCTTGCATGCCTCTGATGCTGCAACATATTCAGCCTCTGTAGTAGACTAAGTAACACAATCTTGTAATCTAGAACGCCATGATACTGCTCCACCAGCCAATGTAAAGACATACCCTGATGTAGACCTTTAGTTGTCTAAGTCACCTGCATAATCTGAGTCTGTAAAACCCTTTACACTTAGCTCCTGACTCCCATAGCATATACGCATACTCTTTGTAGCTTTCAGGTATCTCAATATTCCTTTCACTACCTCCCAATGTTTCTTGCTTGGGTTTGACATGTATCGACTTACTACTCCCACTGCAAATGCAATGTCTGGGCGAGTAGCAATCATTGCATACATCAAACTACCCACTGCAAACGCATATGGAATCTTATCCATTTCAGCCTGTTCTTCCTCAGACACAGGATAATCTTGTTTGCTAAGTTTCACATATGGTGGCAATGGAACACTCAATGCCTTTCCCTTCTCCATATTGAAACGTTGCAAAACCTTGTCAATATACTCTGTTTGAGATAACCCAATCAACTTCTTTGATCTGTCTCTCTCAATGCACATACCAAGTATATGACTTGCCGCACCCATGTCTTTCATGTCAAACGATTTTTCCATCTTTGACTTCAAAGCTGAAATTTCTTCCAAGTGCTTTCCAGCAATCAACATGTCATCCACATACAAAATAAGGATCAGCCAACTGCCATCCTTAGCCTTCTTTGTATATAGACAATGATCGAACTCACTACGTTTGTAGCCTTGAGAAAGCATAAACTTGTGGAACTTATGGTACCATGCCCTCAGTGATTGTTTTAAGCCATAAAGACTCTTTAACAACTGGCATACCAAATCTTCCTTGCCTTTCTCAACAAACCCTTCTGGCTGCTGCATGTAAATTTCCACATCTAAATCACCATGCAAGAACGCAGTCTTGACATCCATTTGGTGCAACACCAAATCTAATATGGCAACCAATGCAAGAAAGCATCTCAATGTAGTCATCTTGACCACCGGAGAGAAGACTTCATCAAAGTCAATTGCCTTGTTCTTGCTTAAAGCCCTTGGCAACAAGCCTTGCTTTGTACTTTGGTTGACTATCATGAGCGGTGATCTTATACCTGTAAACCCATTTACAAGGTAGAGCCTTTTTGCCCTGTGGTAATTTAACTAGCTTCCATGTTTGGTTTTTATGCAGAGCTATGATTTCTGATTGCATGGCCAATTGCCAATTCCCGGAGTCCTTCATTTGCACTACTTCCTTGTAACATGAAGGCTCCTTGCAATCAGTCAACATGACATAGTTCATAGATGGAACAAACCGATCAGGAGGTCACGTGATACGTCCAGCAAAATAGGTGGCTCAGGCTCAGCCACAACCTGTGGTTCCACTCTATCTTGTCCTTGCTCCTCTTGAGCCCTGACATTTTGTCTTGCACGTTCAGGTCCATCTTCTTGGAAGGCAACTCTTCTAATCTCCTCAACCCTCTCTGGTTTAGAATGATATTTGGCTTCATTAAAGTGAACATCATTGCTGTGGATAACCTTTCTGGATTTGGGATCCCAAAGTCTGTACCCCATCTCACGAGAATTACCATAGCCTAGAAAGATGAACTTTCTACTCTTTGGCTCAAATTTGTTCCTAAATTCCTTTGGAACGTGAGTATATGCCTCACAGCCAAAGACTCTGAGATGCTTGTATGAGGGCACCTTGCCTGACCATACCATCTCTGCCACTGAATCCTTCTGCAAAACCTTGCTAGGAGATCTATTTATAAGATGAACAGCTGTTGATACAGCTTCAGCCCAAAAACCATTTGGCAGCTGTGCATTAGACAACATACTTCTGACCTTCTCTTGTATGGTCCTATTCATCCTCTCAGCAACACCATTTTGAGGAGGATTGTAAGGACCAGTAAGTTCATGTTTTATACCTTTTGACTCACAGAAGTCCTGAAAGGCCTTTGAAACATACTCTCCACCATTGTCAGTGCGTAAGCATTTAAGCTTCTTGCCACTTTGATTCTCCACAAGTGTCACAAACGTTTTGAAAACACTAAACGCTTCATCCTTGTGCTTGAGAAAGTAAACCCATACTTTCCTCGAGTAATCATCTATAAATGTCATAAAGTAAGAAGCTCCCCCTAGAGATAGGTTAGGCATAGGTCCACACAAATCACTATGAACAAGTGCCAACTGTGTATCTCTTATACTGCTTCTATGCTTATGTGGCTGCTGTGTTTGCTTACCATACAGACAATGTTCACAGAATTCAAAATCATTAAATGAAAAGCCAGGCAAATAACCAGAATGAGACAAGATTTCCATTCCCTTCTTGGACATATGTCCTAACCAGCTATGCCACAAAGAAACGTTCGGCTGCTCGGTTACATTGATTACATTTTTAGAGACATTTGATACATAAATCATGTAAAGTCCTCCAGACTTTACTCCATGTGCTACTGTCATAGAACCCTTGGATATCTTCCACATGTTCTGTCCAAAAGTGGTGACGTAGCCAGCATCATCAAGTAAACTTGTGCTGATCAAGCTCTTTGTAATTGCGGGAACATGTCTCACATTCTTCAGCGTGAAAGAAGAGCCATTTTGAAACTTCAATTGAACATCTCCAACACCTAAGATCTCACATGTCTGCCCATTGCCTAGCCGAACATGATCTTTAGTGGTCACATAAGAGGTAAACCACTCCTTGTTTGAAGACACATGAAGTGATGCCCCTGAGTCTATAATCCAGTCACTCAGTGCATGTCCACCAGATGTTGTAAGAAGAGTTGAGTCCATTGTATTCTTCAAGAAGTAGATGTCTCCTGACACTAGACTGTCATCCTCTGCAACAGTGTTTGCCACATTTATTTCTTGAATCTTCACTGAGGACTTGTTCTTCTCACCATGGTCTTCAGCTTTCTCTTTGCCTTTTTTTGCTTTCCATTCTCTGCAGTCTCTTTTCATGTGACCCTTCTTGCCACAATGGTAGCATTCTATGTCACTCTTGCCTTTAGCACTGTGGGACTTGCTACGAGACTGATTCCTCTTTCCACCTTTGTACTTTTCTTTGGTCCTTCCCCTGACAACTAAGGCTGTTCCTTTGCCTTTGTCCATTGTCTTTCTGTTGGTTTCTTCAATAAGCAGACTGCCTTCTACACCTGCTATGGTCAAACCATCTTGAGGTGCAGAATTACTCAAAGCTGTGCGAAAAGTGTCCCAACTTTCCGGCAATGTGATCAACAGGAACATAGCTCTAACAGGTTCATCAAACTTGACACCTTGAGCTGACAACTGACTGTAGATGGTGTTGAATTCATTCAGATGATTGGACATAGGTGTCCCTTCTTTCATCTTCAAGTCAACAAGCTTCTTAAGCCAGTATACCTGTGAAGCTGCACTTTGCTTCTCATAAAGATCACTCAGCTTTCCATGCTTCATAAGCTGACATCTCGTCTGCTACATTGAAGTAAACGCTTTCTGCCAAAGTCAGCATAATGGTAGAAAGTGCCAATTCATCCATTTCACTCCATTCATCTTCGTCCATATCTTCTGGTTTTATCCCCTTGAGCTTTATAGGTTTTATCTGCTTCTTTTGTACCAACACGTGCCAAATCTGCTTCTTCCACAATGGGAAATTGGTTCCATCTAGCTTCTTGATATTGTAAAGAGCAGTGTCCTGTGATCCAGCCATAGCTACGCTTCACAGTAGTTTACTTTCTTGGGAAAAATTCGGCAGAGTTTCCCCTGTAAACTGACCTCTAAACCAAGTCAAATGAACCAAGAAAGCTTCAGATTCTGCAGAAATTTCGGCAGAGTCTCCTTTGTAAAATGGCTCTGGTATACTCAAAAACAGACCAGAAAACAACTCAAAAAAACCATTGTCCATATATTCTGGTTTTATCCCCTTGAGCTTTATAGGTTTTATCTGCTTCTTTTGTACCAACACGTGCCAAATCTGCTTCTTCCACAATGGGAAATTGGTTCCATCCAACTTCTTGATATTGTAAAGAGCAGTGTCCTGTGATCCAGCCATAGCTACGCTTCACAGTAGTTTACTTTCCTTGGAAAAATTCGGCAAAGTTTCCCCTGTAAACTGACCTTTGAACCAATATCAACCTGTCAAATGAACCAAGAAAGCTTCAGATTCTGCATAAATTTTGGCAGAGTCTCCTTTGTAAAATGGCTCTGGTGTACTCAAAAACAGACCAAAAACCAGCTCAAAAAACCATTGTCTCTCTAACACTGTAAGCTGTGGGTAAACCTGTCATGCACCTGTACTGTCTCTCATTGTCCTGTCACTGTCCTGTGAGCATAGACTGCGACAATGCCTCAACGGCAGTAAAGCAAAGATGCAATCCCAACTGTCTAACTCACAGTCAATACATCCTAGCTACCTATCTAAGGGTGCTCGAGGGATCTCTCCAAGACCTGTATCACCGAAAGGATCTCAACATTCGAGAATCCCCCAGCTCAATAAAACCTCACTCGACCCTCAACAAAGGCTGCAGTAAATCTGACAATACATAGACTTCCCACAAAGTCATACATCCATAAATTTCCCATTGTATGTTGTAACCACTGCGGCGGTTGTTTGCTGCGTGACTCACAGCCACCAAACCCTCAACAGACATACATCATCTGTGACAATACATCCCATGTGGAAGTACCTGCAATGTCAAGATGAAATCTAGAATATCAAGCAGCAAACACAAGCTACCTGATGAACTAGTGGATGTCGCCTACAGTCTGTGTGTAGATGCGCCCGTGTCGTATGTGACACGCCTCTAAGAACTGTGAGACGTCCTTCGATGTGTAGACAGACACAAATCAACACTCTGGGAGTGCCGATATCCTCAACACCTGCAGTCGTAGGCCGAAACCCCAAATTTGCAGAGTCGGATTCACACCCGCCTAGACCACGTAGTCGAAAATGGCCTGCGTAGAACTTTGTCGAAGCCGAACGGTGGTCGAGATGACCTCATAATGAAATTCTGAGAACACCAAACCCTTCGGCCCCTCCCACATGATTTGGGGCCATGTCTTCGCCTGTCGAATCTCACTCCAATCTGAGCAGGTGACTAGCTTCCTGCAATGCTGCCCCGAGCCTCGATCTAAGCTCTGATACCAGTTGAAGGAGTACGAGCGGAAGTGCAATGTGAGAGAGAGTGCGAGAAGAAGAGCACAACGATATGGTGAACTCGCTCTATTGTAATATGTAGAGCATAGTGAGTTCTTATTAGGTTTTTACAAAAGAATATGTGTACATACCTGGCGGCCCGTCCACTTACCTCGGCGACCACATTGGGCTTTATACCCCAACACTTTACATCTTGGCTTGTTTTATCTCAAGGGGAGATCATTGTCGCCAAACTTACATGCTTTTTCGGACTCAAATTGGGCTGGTTGTTTTGACACGCGAGTGTCCACAAGTGGTTTTGTTTCATGATTGGCAGTTCATGTATATAATGGTTGAGAAAGAAGTAACCTATTGTGGCCACTTCTAGTTGTGAGGCTGAGTACAGGGCAGTCTTCACAAGTACGGATGAGTGTGTATGGCTCAGACGCCTTATGGCTCATTTGGGTCTTGGACACGACACTGCCAACACTATCTGCATTAACAGTCAGAGCGCATTGGCAGTTGCGAGGTGTTGGGTAAAGCCCCATGTGGCCGGTTAGGCCAGGTGCCCGCCCACTATACTTATTCATTATGTACATAATAGAATAAGGGGGCTCGCATGTAGAGAGTGAGTTTTAGCCCCTACAAACACAAGGCCTCACCTCTTCTCCTCTCTTCTCCATTGTTGCACACACTCACACACGCTCTCGCTCGCGCACTTCAACCGGTATCAGAGTTCAGGGATTAGAAGCACCATTGGAGCTCAGCGGGGAGGCAAGTGGAGAAGCAGCAAAAACTGCAGCACGTTTTTGCATATCTGTTTTGGCCTACCAAAACGTTGCCTTGATCGATTGTTCGTCCTCTTCAACTTTGCAGAAGAAAGTTTTCTCAAAATCTTTACCAATTTTGAGATACGTCACTCAGGCTGCCTGCACGTCTAGGGTACACATGTATAGATTTTTGCATATCTTTTTTGACCTGTATAAATAGCACATTTCAGGTCGATTCCCGTGCGGCCCAATCGTTTTCGCGTGGTCTACACCTTTGCAGAAGGAAGTTTCTGCAAATTCTGAGCGGTTTGGAAGATATGAGCTGACAGGCTGCATGGTATTCAAAAGGTTGAAGATTATGTATGCATATTGTGGTGATTTGCTACATTCGGAGAGCTCAGATTGAGCTTTGTCATTCTCTTGTTTTGCGCATTGATGTTTTGCTCTCGGTGAAGAGAGTGTGGGTTGATATTTTCAACACATTTATGTGCATACATTGAGAACACTTCGTGGATGTATGCATTCTTGTGGACTCTCAGGTTCGAGAGTGGTTTCATCACAGGTTATATGCATTGACTTACGCGATTGAGCAGATTTTGAAAAGTGTGGTGCATAGATTTGTAGAGAGTTTTGCAAGCATTTTTGGCATGATTGTGAGCTGAATTTTCAGCTCATTTGGATGCTCTTTGATACACATTTGGTACATGCTTGATGCTCATTTATATTGCCATGTGGATGCACATGATGTGCGCTTTTCGGCGGATGGTATTCTTCGCCTTGCAATGGCATATGTGGGCTGATTTTCAGCTATTTTGAGCATCAATTTGTGTCACATTTTGGTTGGTTTGCATCAAGTTTATGCTAGTATATGCTTCGCTTGTACAGTGCAGTTGATGCACTTTGTGTTTCGGATTACAGGATTGTTTTCCAAGTTTAAGGACTTGAGACTTTGGGGCAGCTCATGTATGCTTGAGTGCATATTTTGCGCATGATTTGCTCATGGTTTTGAGCATGTTTATGGCATGTATGGTTATTATGGTTAGATAGCCAAATACTGTCGAAACTCTGCCGGTTTTTTCTTGCAAGTTTATTTGTTTATGCGCATGGTTTGCAATCGTGTTTTGATTGCATTTGGCACTCAGTGATTGCTTTGCCATAGTGTTTTGGCATCGCATTGTGAGAGTGTTTGCTCACCGGACTATGTCATTTGACATACCTGTGGTAATCTCTTCAAGAGGAAGATTGTTGATGATAGTTTCATCGATTACCACATAGTGCTGTTGGATTAGACCGGGTGTTTTGGCATCATTTGAGCGGTTTTGCTTACTTTGTTTCGTTACATTGATTGCCATATTTGCTGATACTTATCTCAGACAGCTTATCCCAGCTTATGTTGTATTTTGACAATACTTGGTGTATGAGTTAGCCAGGCTTTGGCTATTGTCAATTGATTGATTTGTGCTTGGTCTTGTCACAGGTTATCACCATGGATTTGGCATGTACATCATTGTCAGGGTTTGTGCTTTTCCATACAAAGTTTGATGGTTCAAACTTTGAGCATTGGAAAGAAGGTATGCATGATGCATTGACTCAGTTGGGCCAAGTGTTGCCACTACAGGGCATGGATGCTAGGCCAGAGTCTATGACTGACGATGAGTGGGAGGACTTGGATGAGCTTGCATGTTCGACGATCATGTTACACCTTGGTGAGTCTGTCTATCGCATTGGTTTGGATGCATGTACAGCTAGAGAGTTATGGCAAAGATTGTGCATTGCTTTTGACACAAATGAGTCTAGAGAGATGCCTACAGTCAAAGGACGATCTTGCAGACATAGAGATGTTGTGTGTTGGCATTGTGGTCATACATGGCATGTACGTAGGCGTTGTTTTTGGCGGATGAGACAACGTAGGAGACAGCACAGGAGGGGTGCTATCACTTTGGATGATGTGGGAGCAGATGTAGCGTATGTGGCTACTCATGACGGAGATGTCGACTTTGCTTCCATGTTTACTATTGACTTTCTTATGTCGATTTTTGACGACACATTACCTTCGCATTGGATACTAGATGTGAGTGCTAGGTTTCACGTCACACCGAGTCGTGAGTGGTTTAGCACATGTGCTAGTGGTATGCTTGGACGTGTGTGTCTAGCTGATGGTTGAGTGCATGACATAGTTGGTGCAGGAGATGTCAGACTATCGTTGCCGAGCGGTGCATCATATGTGTTGCGAGATGTACGCCATGTGTCAGATTTGATGTAGAGCTTGATCTCTGTGAGTCACTTACGAGACAGCGGATGCCAGGTAGTGCTAGATGAGCACAGTTTCAGATTGCATCGTGGACAGCTAGTCATAGCTAGAGGTGCTAGTGTTGGCACGATTCATGCGATGCGAGTACATCATGTGCGAGACGGCACAATTTTTGTGAGTACGCAGCCATGCAGAGAGACGAGGCATGTCTCCTTTGCAGATAGATTGCATGATGCTCCAGTTTGTGAGCATGTTGAGCCAACTGTGCAGACAGTTGTGCAACAGCGCATGTCATTCGTGGATACGATGACGTATATGGATGACTTGAGTGTTGAGGATTCAGCCGATGGGTATGCTTAGGCCAGAGGCTGATGTATGTGAGCTAGAGCTAGGCATTGCTCTTACCACACAGGGTTCAGGACAGACAGATGCTCTTGGTGCGCATGTGACATGTGATGAACACAAGGATGGATTCCTGGGATCGGAGTTCGGGTGTCAGGGTGATTTCCATGAGCTGAGTTCTGAGCCAGATTTGATTGAGATGGTCAGATTGGCAGATATTGCTAGGATTGCACCAGCATTCGGGAATCTCATGTACGAGATACTCATATCGAGACCTGACATTGCATTTGTAGTAGGTGCATTTGTAGTGGGAGCAGTTAGTCGTGCAATGACTGGCGTTGGTCTTGAGCATAGGGGTACTTTGCAGCGTATGGTGAGATACCTGCAGGATGTGTGCGGCTTTGGTGAGGAGTATGGCGTCGATCGCTCTATACTTCCTCTACAGTTAGAGCTGGATGCACACAGATTCAGTGAGCCAGTGGGCGTTGGCTGAGGTCATACTTGTGATGGCCTTGTACAGGTTTTGTACGATTTTCTTTTCTCTCTCACGGCCATATTGGCCTTTACGTGGGAGGTTGTTGGGGTAAAGCCCCATGTGGCCGGTTAGGCCAGGTGCCCGCCCACTATACTTATTCATTATGTACATAATAGAATCAGGGGGCTCACATGTAGAGAGTGAGTTTTACCCCTTGCAAACACAAGGTACCCAGTTTTTCATGCTTGCACAAAGCACATTGAGGTGCATTACCACTATGTCAGGTAGAGGCTCTCAGCAGGAGAGATCAGCTGGGGTTATGTGCCAACACAGGACAACCTTGCAGATCTTGTCACGAAGGCATTGTCTCATGAGAAGCTCGAAGCTTTCCATAAAGCTTTGGGCTTACTCCTCTTTGTGGATTGATCATGTCCTCAGGGCATGGCACTTCCATTTACTCATATGCCAGCTCTCGTTTACCGCATCACTCCAGGGGGGATTTGTTACATATACATGTGGTAGTGATGTGTGTGAACACACAAGGACCGCCGGGGCATTTTTTCCCTCTTTAGGAGGTTTTTTCCCCGTGCATTGTATATACGTCCATCACTCTAAGGCTATCTATCTTTCCATTTGCACAATAAGTAATACACTCTCTGTTGTGTGCCTTGAGCTTCCTTCATCTTTTCCAAGCTGTGTGTGTTTTCCTGCAACCCTAATTTCAACGTATCCTCTAGCACTAGATTACAACTCATAGAATGCCCATTTGTCTTTGGATGAGTGGAAGCATTGATATTGAGTTGTTTCTCCCCAACCTTTGCACTGAATGACGAAATTGCCTGTGCAAACCTGCTTGAAGTGGAAACGGAGGCCGAAATGAGTTCGAGTCAAAAATCGACATGCGAACGCTTGCCAAAGCTCACTGAAATCGGAGAAAGTGAGTAGGCGTGTGCTAAAGCAGCTGGCGACTAAGCCCGGGAGGACGCAACGTGCTCTGATACCAAATGTTGGAATTAGTGTTGCAGAAAAACACACACAGCTTGGGGAAGACGAAGGAAGCTCAAGCCACACAACAGAGAGTGTATGACTTAGTGTGCAAATGGAAAGATAGATAGCCCTAGAGTGATGGACGTATATACAATGCACGGGGGAAATACCTCCTAAAAAGGGAAAAAAATGCCCCGGCAGTCCTAGTGTGTTTACACACATCACTACCACATGTATATGGTAACATGATATGCTAAGAGCGTACGTTAGCGAGAAGCAATCCAATTGGCAAGATGATCTCTCTAGTTTGGAGTTGCTTATCATGATGTAAAGCATGTTGCGACGACTAGGTTTAGTCCCTTCATGTTTATGTAGATTTTCAACCTCGATCACCAATTATAATGGGGTTGCATACGGATGAGAAATGACAGCTGTTGATAAGTTGATGAGGACTTAATCTGTGTTGCTAAGTTATGTCAGTATCATGGAAAGTTGAAAAGAGGCTTACAGGTTCTAGCACCTTCGGAATGTCTGAAAGCTGCTTATTCATTTAAACACCTCTTAGTTGTGGTAACTCATTTAAAACACTCAAGTGAGTTATAAATAGAGTCTACACACTATGTTAGATATAAGTCGGTGACACAAACAATTGCACAAGGACAATAATGTGGAAAATCAAGATGTTCTTGGTTTCATTGAACCTCCTACTAAACCATTTATCGGTCAAATGGATAGCTGGACCATGAGGGGTGCCACTATGGAAAACATTAGTGTTCTTACTTAGATATCATTACTTTTGTTTTTGAGGATAGAAATGATTATCTAAGTGGGGCGTAATGTAAGGCCAATAGCCAAGACTCACATGCAACACAAGGGGTCTATATATAGCACGGGTCAAGGGCGTATATATAACACGAATAGGTGGTGACAAGCATTTGTCAGTTCCCAGTTTCTTACAACCAGGATGTCAGGGAGACTCTCTCTCTCTCTCTCTCTCTCTCTCTCTCTCTCTCTCTCTCTCTCTCTCTCTCTCTCTCTCTCTCTCTCTCTCTCATGCCGGTGCCCCATGTGAGGGTGTAACAAATTTACGATAGGTGCACCCCTCCTCTCATCACATAATGTACTTGGGGTGGTGAGAGAGTGACAATGGATGTACTGAGCTTCTCTCTCTGTCTCTCTCTCTCTCACACACACACACACACACACACACACACATGCCCTTCCATTTTGGGACTATTCGAGACTGATGTTTGATAAAAATTGGGGTTTAGTGTATTTTTAACTGGCTAAAATTAGAAAATCCTAGCTAGCTTCCAAGTTTGCCTTGAAGGAAACCTGTAGATTTTTGCAAGTGCAAATACGAACAATTCTTTAAATTTTGAACTAAAAGGCAAAATAATTTTTACTGTGCCCTTATTTATCCTAAAATTACTTTGATTAGGAAAAATGTTTTGGCAAGTCCTATTCAAGACACCTTTCTCTCTCTCTCTCTCTCTCTCTCTCTCTCTCTCTCTCTCTCTCTCTCCGCATGCTCATGTTGTCCCACATGAGGTATAGATAGTGCGAGTCTGACTTCAAAACCATCCAACTCTGCAAGTTTGTGTGAAGCTACAACATACAATGCATACATATGAGGGCTGGTAGGACACTAAAGCATGGAGATACCCAACACAAGATTTTACTCAACACTGTCCGATTGCACAAGGACACATTGAGAGTAACGTTTTGTAAAGCTCTTTAAAATAGATCATATAAGTTGAAGGCAACATGTGGATTTGTGTAGAAAGAAAAGGGTGGTTTTTATGGCCACTGGTCTTCAAAAAGAAAAGTTGAGCCATCCAAGAAAAATAAAGTCCCTCTTCAAAAGGAAGTAGACTCAATCCCCTTTTTGTTGCCTTTTTAAAATAACGCTAAGAGGAGAGTTGAGTTAGGCATACTTTCAATGTTTTCAGTGATGATCAAGACTTACCTTAAATGTCATTTCAGTTTTAAAATATTACTAGACTTCTCTTCCATTCTATTCTTTTATAATGCTAAAGTGAAGCTTCACCTTGTACAATTCTAATAAATTATATATATACATACAAACATACACACACACACACATATATTAATGATTTCTTTTATATATATATATATATATATATATATATATATATATATATATATATATATATATATATATATATATATATATATATATGAGAAAACCATGGTAAACGAAAGAAAAATCGATGAAATATGTGAGAACTAATTAGTTCAAAAATGTTGCAAATTTCAAAAAAATTGCTAGATTTTGTGGTTTTCTTCTTTGTGAGGAGGAAACTTGGTCACTTAATAAAAGAGAAATTCCTGAACAATGCTTCACCTTCTGTAATTCTAGCTAAACTCAACCTAATGCTTTTATCACTTTCTTATTGTTTTAGAAAGCCACTTGTTTTAGAAAGCCACTGTGACCCTTTTACTTATTTCATAATGATAGAGAGGTGGTGGGCTCGGCAACAACATAAGGTTCACGTGTATCAATGAATGTCTATCTGGTCAAATAATAAATGTTTTTTCAGATTTGCTAAATTTTACTCTGTTGTTATTAAACTTTTTGATAGTGCAAATCCCATGGGATAAGTGATGACCATCTCTAGGGTTGCTTTGTTTTTTGTTTGCTACAAACAGGTTTTAAAGAACAAGAGATTAAGGAGTGCATTCATAGGAGTTTGATCTTATGATGTGAAGTACTGATTCAATGAATTTTTTTGGCCTGCAAAGAAAAGGCCTTAGACAACAAAGCATTAGGGGATGCATTCATAGAAGAACGATCCCATGATATGAGATATTGCAATATTTTGTTTTGTGAAAGAATTTTTTTATTTAAGGACCTCTTCAAAATCCCTTTCATTAAATTATTTTATTATTTCGTATGCTTATTAAACCTGTCATTCATAATAAAACCATTAAAATATTATTTTCCTTTTTTTTGTCTATGAGTCTCTTTATTTTACTATTTTTATTTACTTCTTTTTCATTTTATTTTGTTTTAGAATGCCAATGTGATATTTTCACCTTGTTGTTTAAGTCGATTGGCATAATATATGATTCCATTTTATGATTATGTGTGTATTTGGGCAATACAAGTTTAAAATGAAACAAAACAAAAAAGACATGTATTTGTAGACATTCATTAAAACCTACTCCCCATAATGTGGTGGTTATGTAAGGCTCAATTATCAATTATATATTTGAAATAAACTAAGCCTCATCTTTTGTCACACACAAAAAAGAGCAATAGTTAATTATCAAGTATTTGAACTAAACTAAGCCTCATCTTTTGTCACACACAAAAAAGAGCAATAGATAAATAACTATGCCTACCTTAGTAACTTATGCGGATTTTGGCATAACTGTGAAGTTCAAGGCATAGTTGGGAGGTTGAATGAATAACTAAGCCTGGTGTGACCATGCAAGAGGCTTATAAGTTATTCATTCAATGCTCTGTCTGGGCATATTTGGCATAATAGCTATAACTAGTAACTAAGCTTCGCATGACCATAGCGTAACTCTTTCCAAGAAAACCAAGAAAAAGATCCTTTCATTAGTTAATAAAGCTTCCCAAAGGGCTACAACTGGCATCTAACCATAGCCTAACACTTGTCCCCTCTTAACTTCAGAAACTCATCATGACTCCTCACCTTGTTTTTCAAACGTCAACCTCTTGAAAGTTGAATGCTCAAAAGGATAGGTTCCACGCTTCACATGAATGAGAAACGACTTCTTTGGCCTTGAAATAATTGCAGAACTCACAAGCATTTTGGATACGGACTTTAACTTTTTAAGCTGCATTATATATTATATAATATAGATGAAATTTTTAAGCTGCATTTTATATAGTACTAGTACGGCCGGCTCTCTCTTTCTCTCTGCCTCTTTATCGTGTGCACAGGGGCTTCTTTCAATTTTGGAGTTTAACCTTCATGTCGCAGATTTTGACACGTGTAAAGGGCTCTCCCTTCCACCATATTATGTTATAGTTTAGATTTAGATAGATACAGGTAGAACTCAGTGTTCGAGAAAAATCATTTCACAAACATACAAAAATCCCTCCAAGATAAATCTGAACCATAAATTTTACAGTACTAGCCAATATTTTTGCAAAAAATCTCCTTCTTGCCCTCCCCTCAACTAGCTTCTTTGATTTTGCAATCGGCTCAAGGCTAAGATGAGGCACACTTTTCGTGAACACCCTAAGAAGTTCATACGTAATTGTAGTTTAGTGATCCACGGTCACCGTCCACCTAACGAGATTGACATGGTCAAGAATAAAAAATTCAAACTGATGATCATAAACAAACGTCATCGTTTTTTGAATACGCGGGTACGCCATGAGAGGGACTCATCAGTCTCTGAGGAACGTCCCCTTGTCTGTGGAAAAGGTCAGAAGAGCGAGGGTCTCTAGCAGAAGCTTCCCCTCCTCCAGCGAGCAGTTTCCTCTTCAAAATGCAGAGAGCCCAAGTGGAAAGCGCATTCCAGCTAAACATCGGGTTTCTTTATTTTGTTTTGAGAATCGCTGCATGGTCCCACTCGGGGCTTGCCAATTCTCATTTCATCATCGACAATAATTGGTGCAAACAAAGTTTCAAACTTATAGTTCAACCACATAACTGGTGCAAGACAAGATCAACATTTTGGCTGAGAAGATCAGTATTGGGCTTTGAGGATTCATTGGAGATTTTACTTCATATTAAATCTACACCAACATCAGCAGAAGAGAGGCAGAAATGAGACGCTTCCGAGCTGCTGCCCAGTTCCTTCAATGTCAGCTTTTTGCGGCGTATGGGTTCATTGCATTGACACTGTTTTTGCCATTTGCATGGTGCCAAACATATGATTTCACTCCTCCCTCTCCAGGTAATCAATGGAGCACATTTTTTTTTACTTGTTCTTTTCTTCCATAGCTTGCTCTTGCAGCAATGTCGACAAAGTTTTCCTTGTTTATGCATTTTTCACAAACATTTGCACGTCTCTATCCTTTGTCCAGGACAGCTGGTAAGAATTCTACTTTAGAGAGGTCTATGTATAGAGTCGGATTAGAGTTATAGTGGGAAAAAGCATGCTAATAATCTCAAAGTTTGCTGATAGGAAGAGTGGGATATTAAAAATTTAGTGGTGAGTAATGTCGTTTCAATCTCTTGACCACTAGTTTGAAGAATATGAAAGTTTGGCCCCAAGGTTTGAGAAAATGGAAAGGCTGTTGTGCAGCTGCCCTCGATGAGTCCTTACGTGTATCATAAACATTGCAAAGCGTATGGATGCACTTGGAACAAACCTCTCTCTCTCTCTCTCTCTCTCTCTCTCTCTCTCTCTCTCTCTCTCTCTCGCACACACACACACACACACACACACACACACACACACACTCGTTTTTTTGTAAATCTTTTCTGATTAATTTACAAAATCGGAAACCTCAAAACCGATTAGAAAGATCAGACACAAAGGGAAGAATAGTGCTCCGTGAAGTGAAGGATCTAAAAGCAAACATATGAGAGCTGTAGGATATCCGGGTATATGTCCCCCACATCAAGGTGAAAAATTTAAGGATTTCCTAAGTGAAATCTTCAATGAAGGAGAATCATGCTGATGAAACATGCGAAAATTGCATTGGCGCCACAAAGATCATAGAGACCAAAATCTGACCCATGTGAAGTAGACCGCAAATCGTTGAAGGGAAGTTGGAAGAATGCCAAAAACCTAGAACCGTTTGTGGAAAACTGTGGAGGTAAAGCACAGGCGCATACTGGCTGATATGCGGTCAAGGAAGGCCCTGGAGAAGCGACAATCTCAAAGTAGGTGTCTGACAGTCTCATCACAAGCTGAACATCTGACACAATGAGAAGAGCTGATGTGACGCGCACTAAGGGGAGTTCCAACAGGGAGAACTCTTAGCAAGCAACGCCATAGAAACAAATGTTCCTTCAAAAGAAAATGGCTCTTCCAGATTGCACTAAGAGCCTTTCTTCACCATTGATCAGATTTATGCAAAGACCATATCCATTACTATGATTAGCCAGCCAAGACTCATGTAGGAGAAGCATAAATGTTGCGGGCAGAAATGGTAGCAAAAGGTGTGTCCCATAAAGTCCAATCTGACGTACGACATCCATTGGCCAGTGGCGGAAATGGGCAGGAAAACAGCCAGCATGTACTCAAGGGCGCTCCAAATCTGAAGATAATGCACGCCCAGGCCTCAAACCAAACCGTGTAGTTGCCCGAGAAAAACGAAGGATATTCGCAGACGTGTTAATCACATCATCCACCGTGCGTATGTCTTGACAAGAAAGGAAGTATGCCTTGCGTGGCGATCGGTCAACAAGAGTAAGAGATAATGCCCTACTCCAATGAATGCTTTCCAAGCGTAGCAAATTTCCATTTGGTTGTTGACTGCCATGCCATGAAAGATGAGCTGGAACGGCTTTCCAAGCAAAGAGTAAACTAGAGGTAACTGAGCAAGCGGGAATATGACCAACCATCTTGCCAAATGCAATCTCCCAGAGCACGGTTTGTCAGTGACCAAGGCGGATGCTGACATTGTGAGGCAATCATGACTGTTCATGGCCAAGATTGCTGCACAAGATTAGGTAATAACATGGCCTTCCTCGCAAGAGCTCGACGATCAAGGTCCAAAATATTCAATCCCCCAAAACGCTTTAGGGTGCAAAGTTTCTCCATTGATAACAAACGGAGCCCTTTCTTTTGGGACTTAGTGCGCCACAAATGAGATAAAATATTAGACACAAGCGATGTGAGGCGAGGACAAGGCCAAGGCAACAACGGCAAGTAGAACTGAACAAATGTCATCATGATGCTCTAGACAATACGGAGCCGAACATGTAATGGCCATGTGGAAAGTTTCTAATATTGCAGTTTGACATTCAGGCGTTGCATAACTCAATCCACTTGTTGAGTATTGGTTACCTTCAAGCCAATAGGATACCCCGGGTGTTTGACAATCACATGCGGATCAAGAACATCTCCCGGCCACAAAAGATGATGCCAATCATGTGCATTAAGAGGTAGGAGTTTGGATTTTTGGAAATTGACCTTAAGGCCTCTCGCAAGCCCAAACGTATCCAATGCCTACATAATCTCTCGCATGTCATCCTTGTTATTGCGAGGCATGAACAACGAGTCATTAGCATAAGCCTACCTAAGAAAGTCATTTCTAGAGGGTACGACTAGACGAAGTTAAGTGATCCAAATGCAGCAACAAGGGGTGAGTGGCAATGGCATACAATAAGGCAATGAGTGGGCAACCTTGCTTGACAGAGCATCCAAGTAGCCAAGGGTGAGTTAGCTCACCATTAAGAAGGCCAGAAGACGCACTACGATCATACAAGAAATATACAACATTGGCTGACATAGGACCAAATCCAACGGCCCCCATTGTGTCGGCAATGAAATCCCATTGTACCGTATCAAAGGCCTTTCAATGTCTTCCTGCATCATGAGTACATCTTGCTGGGTATATTTGGCATACTCCATTCCAGTTAAGCTATTAGCCAAATTATCCATGATTTGGTGACAAAGGATGAAGCCATACTGAGCCCATGGATACCTACAAGAAGGGGCTCCTTAATGCGATGTACAATCATCTTAGCCAATATTTTGTATATGATCGGCATAAGAGTGATCGGCCGCCAATGAGAGAAATGCTCACAAAGCGCCTGTTTGGGTAATAATTTCAACAAGCCTTCTTTCCAAAATAATGGCAAGGTCTACTTAGTCCACGCAACGTTCATCATGTAGAGTAAAGGCTATTTTAAGGGCTCCCAAAAGGAGACAAAAAATTCCTCAGTGAGTCCATCCCAATCTGGGGAACACCATCGGTCGAGAGCAAGTAACGCCGAGTGCAATTCATTTTCAGTAAAATACACCTCCATTGCTTGTGCATCTTGAGGCGAGAGAATTGAATGTACTGTAGATAACAAAAGTTGGTGTGCATGATAAGTTTCAGGCTGAAGCCAGAGGAGGAGTAGCAAATACATTGCCAAAGTGTGAAGCCATGGCATCAAAAAGCTCACATTCTGAGGTTGTCCAAGAGCCTGATTGGAGCATAACCCTCTTGATGGTTTGAGAGACCTTTGAATGGTGTAGGTGCTTCAAAAACTGTTTTGAGGCACATCCTTATCCATAAACGGAGCGCGAGTCTGTCATTTATCTAGCTCGCGTTTATCATTATGTTGCAGATATACACGAGCGTGACAAAGCGTTGTCAATTCACATTCAATCAATAGATGTGAATGAGCCAAAAGTTGGAGCTCTTGATAAACATATTTGGCATCCTCAACATCCCCATGTAACTGAAGCATGTAGTGCTTGCCATAGTACTGAATCACACATTGCACTAGCACGATGAGACGATACCAAGCAATATCAAGATCAAGATGCATTTGAGTGACCAATGGGGGAATAACATCATGAATCATCTCACAAAACGCCTCATGCGAAAGATAGGCATTATTGATGTGTAGCAGACGTTTCCTAGAGAGGCTGATCACATTGCAATCACCCAAAGTGCAGAGTCATCAAAATAGGGGAATGATCAAACAACATCAAGGTGTGGTCTATGCTCATCTCGCATGCAAACTCATCATATTGTTGCATGTTGAGGACATACCACCAATCTAATCGTGCAGGATACGAGGAGTGAGCATGATGCTGAAAAGTGTACCCTAACACATTCGGATACAAAAGGCTCCACAAATCCAACATCCGTGTGCATGCAATGAGATGTGTCCAAGCTTGCAATTCCACACCCAACATGTGTGAATTTCCTGTGGTGTTATCAAATAAAGTGGGCTCATTGTTAAAATCACCACAAAGCAAAGCATTGGAGAGCCATGAATAGGAAGACATCACACGCCATAAAGTAGCCTGTTGCCTTAAGGTTGTATATGCATAGACACCACCAAATTCATAAATATGACCATTGATTATACATTGAACCACCATCTACACAATCTGCAAAAAATTGTAGAAAACAGAGAGGATAGTGATGGAGATAAAAGCCGGCGATGAATTTTACTTATATTAAACTAGCCTCTCTCTCTCTCTCTCTCTATCATATTTTGACACTCAGAGCCATTATTGAGGAGGGGAGATCACATGGGAGACGGCTTTATTGATGCTTTGTGGACTTCCGCAAAGCCTTCGATACAGTGCCCAAAGCTAGATTGATGTGCAAACCTCAAGAGATGGGGTTCCAAAAGAGTTGATTTGGGGGACCATGGCTCTATACAAGTTAGTAGTGGGGCATGTACGTACTCCAAAGGGGATTTCTAATTTGGTTCACTCCACTATTGAGGTGGAATAGGGCTCCTGCTATCTTCTACACTATTTGGCATGTATGTGGATGAGGTTGTTGACTACATTGAGAGGGATGGTGATAGAGGAGCACAGTTGGCAGGGACATGGATCCCACTATTGTTATATGCTGATGATATTGTGCTGATTTTTGACTCCCTGGAGGGGATGCAACGTCATTTAGATGCTTTGTACACATTTGCCCATGATAGTGGATTGTCTGTTAACCTGGAGAAAACCAAGGTTATGGTGTTTAATACCACACCACAGGGGTCAGGAGGTCAGCACCTACATTAACATATGGCCAGGAGACGGTGGAGTACTGTCACAAACTGTTGACGTGTCAAGTCATTGATATCCTTGACACCAACAAGGAAAGTGTCCATATCATCTTCCTCATGCATAATCTTTGACTCCAGCTCTTTACGCAGCAATGCAATTTTTGCCTCATTGCGGCTTGCATAAAGACTAGCCAAAATATCCCAAGCATGTTTTGTAGATTTTGTTGAACGAACGTGAGGAGTAATGGTGCGTTTCACAGACAACGCAATCAACGCATGAGCCTGCACATCCTTTACATCCCAACGAGCTTGTTCTATCGTAGGCAAAACAACTCTAACAACATCAATCCTTGCAGCAAGACCTGCCACATCCTCAACATCGCCTACATCCTTAGAACCAGGACGTACATCAATGCCCTGCACAATATTCCAAACGCCCTTTGACACAAGAACTTGTTGCATGATGTAAGACAACATAGGGTAATTGTCCCCATCCAACCTGT
>NC_140940.1:47256351-47376351 GCF_014529385.1 Adiantum capillus-veneris
TTCATGTGGCCCTAACTGAACCATCCTTTGGAAACTTAGAACGCTGCATTTTACTTAAAATACAGCCTTCACAAACATGTTTGACAGGTGCTTCAAGAGGCGGCAAAGAAGCAACCATATCAGATTTTTGCAAACATAGCAAATTAGCAAAATTCAGATGTCCTTGAATCTGCAACTGCATTTGCGAAATTTTGTCCACACTTGTCATACAAAGTGAGCTTATACAGTCCATGAAACAAAAGGCCAGATGCAACAATTTCATCACCAAAACTGAGAACACGAACTGTAGAATTGTCATCACAAATTTGACTACAAGTCCAAGTCTAGCACGTGCAGATACTGACAAAAGTGATCCCAGGTACATAAAGTGCATCAACAAGTGTGAAAGAACTGCCATTTGCAGCAGTAATCACAATCTTTCCAACTCCCTGAACCGGATAAGAGACATTGTTGGCACAAATGACTGAATTCCCATGAGGGACAGACTCGAGAGAGGTGAACAATTTACGATGTGAGGTAATGTGCTTTGAAGCACCACTGTCAAAATACCACACACGTGAATCTGCAGCAACTGACATGCATGCATCATGGACAACAGGATTGTAAGTGCACTCTGCACTGAAAGCCCATTCTGCATCAACATCAACATCACAGTCTCCTTTCATAGAAGACTCAACAATGGCTGCATTTGTAGTGGAACCATCATTTGTAGTGGAACCACCCTCTTTCTTCTTAGCCTCTTTGGCCTTCAACTTAGGACATTGCTTGATCAGGTGATCATTAGCTTTACAAAAATGGCAACGCATCTTCTTTTTGCCCTTATCACCAGAATTTCCAAACGATTACTGCTAGCAGAAGCATTAGGAACAAGTGATTTTCCACTCGCAAAAGAACCATAAGAAGTGGCTGCATTACTGTTACCACCCTTTCTTTGAGAAGCAATAAAAGCCTGTTCAACTGCATGCTGTCTAGTCCTGTTTTTTTTGGAAAGTGACTCTTGCAACAACAATGTGCACAATGTATCGTAAGTCTCCAAGTACTAGCAAAAGTCTGGTTCAAAATTCTTGTGTGTGTGAAGATTAGGTGTAGCCTCGCTCCCAATTGCACAGATGCAGTGCTCATTCGACCTGTTAAAAACCCTAAATTTACGCTTCGGTTCTTCGTCGTGACCATTTCATGGAAGCTTCAGTACTTCATTGGAGAATCCCAAGTAGTTATTTAAGGAGGGAAAACCCTAATTGGAGGCCTCACAGCCTCAACCATGTAGTGGAAGCAGCACGGGACTGCACTAGCACCCTGTAAATGAATGGTTGTATCCCCTTGCTCATGTGCCCAAATGAGCTCATTCTTGGCTCTAAAACTTCCCACACAACTTGAGCTACAACGCCAGCGTCGTTGATGTGGCATTTTGAGCTATTTTAAGCATTTTTTAAGGCTATTTTTGACCATTTTAAGCCCAAAAATATCACTTTTTGTCCGTAAAAAGCCCAAACGAGGTAGGAAAAATCCCTAAAATTGTGGAAAAATCGCATTGGGATCAAATTTTATGTTGAACCTCATTTTCCCACTTGGTAAGCACTTTGGACACGTCTTTCACGCTAGCGCACGAAACCTACTATTTTTGGCCGAGATTGCCCGCATTGAACTTTCTAGGCAAAACGAGCGTGCTACTTTCAAACACTTGACATTTGTACAGTCCCAAAGCAAATTAGGCATATATTTATGTGAAAAAGCATTCCATGGTGCCACGTGTAGGGCCTCATCCGCCCGGCAAGGTATGTACACGGCTGCAATCGTGGCATTCATTTTCGCATATATCACACTATGTACATCATAGCATTTGGTCCCACACATCATAAACATTGAGAGTGATGTAGATATTTTAATTTCACATTATGAACGTGCCATGGCACGACACCGTGTGATGCAATGAGATGTGTCCAAGCCTGCAATTCCACACCCAACATGTGTGAATTTCCTGTGGTGTTATCAAATAAAGTGGACTCATTGTTAAAATCACCACAAAGCAAAGCATTGGAGAGCCATGAATAGGAAGACATCACACGCCATAAAGTAGCCTGTTGCCCCAAGGCTGTATATGCATAGACACCACCAAATTCATAAATCTGACCATTGATTATACATTGAACCACCATCCAACGACCTGCTAGATCAATGTATGCAAGAATTGGCTGCAACTCATGCCTAACCATCATCAAAACATGTTAAACCAGCATATGTTATCTAGTAGTCCACAAAATACGAACATTGCCCATCAAATTTATGTTGATTGTGCTCTTGCAAAATAACAATGTCTGCCTTATATGTATGTACATAATGCCAGGTTCATCTCCAATTATCAGGGTTACATAATGTTGACCGCTGGGTCAACAACACAACATAACTCAAGTTTCGTACCAAAGTCTTATCTTTTGCCCTCACTAGGATACACCTATCCCTAAGCTTCTACACTCAAAACCCTCACTCTAAACCCATCTGCGGAAAACGCGTAGGATGACAGAGCAGAATTTTGAAAGTGCCCGAAACTGAAGTTTATGAATACCTATGCGTAGCTTATGTCGCCACGATTCTATAGACTACTAGCACGCAGAAAACAGACATCGTTTGATACACTTACGGCCACAAATAGCTCGTAGATGCGTCGACGTGTGCGCTTCCTCTCGCGTGGAATGCTTGGCGTTGTCGCGTAGCTCTCCTCGAGCCTACAGCAATGGTGCAGTCGGATCTCCAATGTGTTGAGCGAGCGGGGCGTAGCGAGAGGATGAAGCTCACACTCACTCTCTTTCTCTCTCACACACAGTAGACGCCAGCGCTAAAACTTTGATTATGATTAAAAGTCCTTTTACAAAATGACCTAGGTACCTTATATACTAAGGCTACCTTAGGTTAACCAAAAATGGGGTTGAAAGGGTCAAATGGCTTTGTATTTACAATCTGGAAGTGCCATTGCACCCCGGCTTCTGAAACTAGAATATCTACTCATTACAAATGACGTTTATAGCCATAATCTGTAGCATTTCATAACTCGCAAAAGATAAGACTTTGGTACGAAACTTGAGTTATGTTGTGTTGTTGACCCAGCGGTCAACATTCCCCCCTTCTGCGTTCATGTCGTCCCCGACATGACCTGATTGTCGATGGCGATGTGGTCGTTGTTGTCGTTTTGTTGTTGTAAAGAAAGTATAGACTATAGCCTTTGCAGTAGCTTGTCTTGTTCGTCCAATCCGATGTACATAGTCTTCACATGATTTAGGAAAATCATAATTGATGACGAACTTTATGTCTTTCACATCCACGCTACGAGCTGCAGCATCTGTTTCTGTCATTATAGGTCTACTGCAAGATCTAAATTCAAAAAGAACCCAATGTCGTTTAACTTGACTCTTATCATCATGGATAGAGAAAGCTCCATCCATCATTTGCTCCAGCAAATCTGTGAATTCGGAGTATTTGTGATTCTCAGAAACAACTTCTACAATCTGTAGAATTGAGTGATTGGCTTTCTGATCTTGTGAGCTAATGACAACTTTGTAAGGATTTTGTAGAAATTGTATGGCTAAACCCTTAACTTTTTTTAGGCCAAGTTGCACTCCAATGCAAAGTCTGTCTGTCAGGCCGAATCCAGGACTTAATTATTCTAATTTGAGGTTCAAAACCCTGCCGAGCATTCGATGCGCATTATCAAGGACAAGCTTTTGAGATCCTCTGATTACTTTTGTGTGTGCTCTTCTTCATTGGGGACTTCTTTGTTCCTGTGCAATCATGTTGTTAGTGTTGTCTGCAGCTTTGTCATTGTAGGCCATTCTTCGACTCGCCATTTGAGGAGAAGTATGCTATGATCTGAAATTGGTGCTCCAATTCATTTGTCAATTGATTTGAGTAGCATTTTCTTATTGTTGATGTAGAAAGAATATGTACAAGAGGATGGTGATAGGTGTCTTTAGATTAAGGTCTAAAACCTGGATGACCAAAGGGAAAAAACCTGGTGGGAAAAAAATGCCTTTGGTATACGCTCTTATTGGAGTTGAGCAGTTGAACGTGAAGTACATGTTCATGAAAGGTGAGTGCTTGGGTGAAACACGGAAAGAGTGCCTAATGCAAGTGCCAATTATGGGACACTCTATATGCATATGAGAAATTTGTCAACAAAAGCATGCAATGTGAAAGAAGGAGATGATGGGTGTTTCGAGGAATAAATGTAGCATATGTGACATCAAAAGATGTCTCAATAGCTTCCACCTTTCCAAGAAGGGTTTTCGATGTAGAAGTTTCTCCACTCGTATCTCACTGTGCTCAGTACGTGAGTGTCTTTTGGACCTTCTCCTTCACTTCACCAGACTTAAGTACTTAGACTTCGACTCTTTTGCTCACCTATACCAGCACGAGCGACACAACGTAAATATGCTCAACTCTTCCAGCTTGAGCAGTACCTAGAATAGCTAAGATGCTTAGACCACAGAGAATATTACTTGAAGCTTTGGGACTAACACCTCACTCATTTTGTGGCTTAGCGACTCGATTCTGACTTTTATGACTTGTCGGTTGCCTGTTGACACTGCTTTGTGACAAGTTCTTCGGCTGTTGTAGTGGTTGCTGAGACATACTTCGTGAAGTTTCATCGTTTCCCTGTACCTTCTTCTCTTTGTAGTGCTCAGGCCTCTCGTCAGTCTTTTCTTTATGTGGATTATGGATTTTTTTATTTTTTTCTTAATAATAAACAAAGAAAATCTTAAAACAACTCAACAAAAGAAAAATCATTCAAATAGAAATCTAAATGCTATGTACACTATACACATGTCCCTAGGGGCTCATATATGGATTTTGTTCCCATACTCCTCTGTAGCACTATTATGAGGGCATATACTTTAAATTTCGTCAAAAAATTATCACAATAAAACGCAAAAATTCAATGCATCTCACAAAACATTGTCCTCTAATAGTCATAATGCTAGGTCCGCATTCAGAATGCCTCCCCCCTTCCTATTTGGAGTCATCCTTTACGACAGGGTATCGCAAAGGGTATGTGTTGTGCTTGGGCAATTAAAAGTTGTGCCTATGCAGGCCTTGTAATGTAGCCCTATTATGCATACACAGTCAATGCATGGAAAAGATTTATGGTGTGCAGATGTGGGTATAAGCAATTTGCTTATTGGCATTTGTTGGCGAGGCTTCCTATTCTAAGCAATGTAATGGTCTTTGAAGCTCTTGTATCGTTGCTTGATTGAAGCGACTTGCTCTCTTCTAACTGTATTGTAATCGTAAGAAGAATTGTAAGAATTCAAGCGGCGATGCACTGACAGCAGTTTTGTTGTTCTTCTTTGGGACCCATTTCTTTGCGATTATTGGCTGTTTTGTTGCTGACGCTCGTTTGGGAACCCAGACTTGCCCGTGTTTCGTTTGTGTTTGAAGAGACTTCTTTGGGATCCACCTTTTTGTTGTGTGAGTCGACAGTGGTCTTTGCTTTAGCCCTTGTACGCTTGGTTGGGGACGGGATTTAGGCTTTGAAAGTTGATATTGTGGTTGTTTTGGAATCCAAATGAATTCCTGACTTTTTTGTGCTTGAATCAACTTCTTTGGAGCCCAAACCTGAGTTGTGAAAGCTTGCGACTTTGTGATATTCTTACCCGTTCGTGCATGCTTTCCGTGTTTTTGTTTTGGTGTTGGATCTTGTGATTTGTCATTAGAGATCTTTGTCTTCTTGATCCATATCTGCTTTTGGACGATCTGGCGTTTTGGTATCCAGATTTGTCGAGCTTTTTGGCTTTGACTTGTTGTCCTGTTCTTTTGACCTGTCATGGTTGTTGTTGAAGGGGTTGGTGATAGTGATGGCCTGAGTTGATGATAGGGGATGTCGTAAGATTCATCACTATCGCTACTATCCTTAGCAAGGTTGACTTCTTGTACTTTCCCTTGATTTTTTGGTTGGTAGTGGAAAGTTATTGTCTGTTTGCTCGTGGGTGGTAGTTTCTTGGAGGACTTTTCTAGCCCATTGATTAGGGCATTGTTAGCTCGTTGCTCTGGTCGTATTCCTCCTAGTTGAGTCTTTGTATCCTTATTAGGAGCCATGTATGAGGATGCTTGTGGTGGCTCTGTCTTCATCGAGGACTTTGGAATCCACTTTTGATGCACTTTATTTGTGTAGCGATGACATTGATTCCCGGGTCGTTGATCTTCTTGAAGCTCGAAGTGTTCTACAGAGTCATAGAACTCGTCGTCTTCTTCTTCTTTTGATTCTCCAAATTTCTTTGTTTGCTCCTTATCTCGAGAGCTTGTTGATGTCTGGTTCTCTTTGCTTTCCTGGATTACACTCACTGCAAAATAAGGAACGACATCATAGCCATTTTCATCAAAAAACTTTGTTGTGGGAGCATCCTCCACGGCGCACACGTCCAGAGTAGCCAAGATGTGTTCCCATCCAAAAGGCTCTAACTCTTCTTCAGGAAACGGTTCTGGGATATAGTCCTTATCCTCTATAACCCGCTCTAGGATACATTCCTCACGTTTCAAGCTACCACATTGTGAAGCTCCACACATCCACAGTTCTTTAGGCTTACCTAACCAAGCTGGAAGTTCTGATCCTGCTATTGTGGCGGAATCAAACTCCTCTACCGGTGTTCTCGTCACATCCCTATAGCTATGGTCCCTCAAGTTTATCTTTGTTATGGTTTCCATATGTCTCAGGTATATATGGTCATAACCCCAATCTTGGACCATTTTCAATTGTCGCATGAATGGTCTTCCCATAATGATGTCATAGTTGTTCTTCTTGCCAAAGTCAACAACAGCAAAAGTGTGTTCATATTCAATGCCACAAGAAGTAACAAGTACTTTTTCTAGCAGTCCTAGTTGCTTTTCCTTGTGTCCGTCTGCATGCTGCAGGGTCATTCGTGTGGATATCAAGGCAGGTTTTCCCCATTTTTTCCAAACCTCTTTGGTTGCAATGGCCACACCAGCTCCACTGTCAAGGATTGCCATGGTTTTTACACCATTGAATTCCATAGGAAGGGTGGTGTTTCCATCTTCTCCCTCGTAATACTTGCCTACCTTGTTTAATGGCACTGGCCTAGTATTTAGTTGAGGCATTTCAAGCTCTTTGATGCCTTCCTCGATTTGAGTCATTGGGGTTTTTACACCAAATTTCTCTAGAAATTTACCCACATTAGCCCACATGTTTGGTCTTATTTTGAGCAACTCGGCTAACATTATTGTACAGGTGACTGGGGTAGATAGAATATCTACTAGTCCCTTTGAATCGATGGCCTTGTTGGGAGACAGTCTCTGTGATGGGACTGCAACCACATCTGACTTGGTCTCGTACTCTCCCATGTAGGACGATAGTGTTCTTAGCGAATGGGGTTTACTATCCATAGATTGTACAGATCCTTTGTCGCCCCAACACGATTGCACGTCTAGATTCATTTGAGATCCAGTCTCAAATTCCTCTATTGGTGGTAGAAACACTCCTCATTCATCACGAGTCTTGTCTACTAGTCTTCTTAGGTCATCGGTTTCATTGGCTTCTCTGACTTGTTTCCACAATTCGTCAAGACCATCTATCTCTTTACAATCCTTAGGTATAGCTGGGTGAAATCCCTCGGAAGAGTTATCCGTTCTATTCAGTACTATCCTTGGTTCTAATGCTGGGTCTTTGAGGTTTGGTCTATGCTCATGACTAGAATCCGGCTCTTTTAGTTCCTGGTTTGGTGGGATTACTTGTGTAGGCATGACACGGATCACATCCTCAGGTTTTGTAACTGGTGGTTCTAGTAAAGCTTGGGCTGTTTGAATCATTTTTCGGCACATTTCAAACCTTTGCTTTTCTAGTTCCGCATAGGGATATGTCATCCACTTGTGTTCTTGGGTTTGGTTGTTTTTGAGCCTCACATCATAGGCTTTCAAGAGGGCATCTAATGTCTCATTAACCTTCTCTACCAACACAGATCCTCCTGAACTAGCACTTCTCGGTTTCTCATCCGTGGATGGTTCTTCTAGAGGTTTAACCATCTGTGTAAGAGAAGGTGCCTCCTTTTCCTCATGTTGTTTTATCTTCTTCTCAGCTTCGATAAGCTTCTCAGCTAGGGATTTTTGCTCTCGTTCCCTGCGTGCTTTCATCCTAGTCTTTCTAGCTTTCCAACTATTTCGTTTGCTCTTGGTTTTCTGACTAGGTGCGTCTGTCTTTGGTCCATCATCTGTCTTTGGACTCGTGTCACTTTCCGTGTTCTTTGTCTCTGGATTTTCATCAGCTTTCTTTTGAGCTTGTGCTCTCGTAACCACTTGAACTGGTACGACATTTTCATTTTCTGAGCTACTAGGTAGCTGAACAATCCCTAATGCATTTGTCGTGCTTTTCCTGATTTGGTTTGGGTTTTTCGGGCAATCGGGGATCAAGTGAGTGATGCCACACTCAAGACAATAGGCATTTACTTCAATGATCTCCGTATGAGGACATTGTTTGACCAAGTGGTTGTCACGACTTTTGTGACAATTTGTCTCTGGTTGAGGAGATTCTTTTAGCATTTCCTCTTGGCTATAAGCAAGCTTTGACCTAGATAAGCCGCTATTTGCAATGAATCACAATGTCCTTTCGTCCATTTCATACCTTCTTTCTTTCAACTGAAACCTAGGAGGTGGAGGTTGTACCGGCCTCACCACTCCATGTGTTTCTCTCACATTTTGTTGCTCCGAAGGGTAGTACTCACTTTGGTTGCTATACCACATTGTAGCTGGTACTGGCGTTGGTTTATTTGATGCTTCCATCATTGGCATGTATCTCATGTCTACCGGCATTCTAGCACCTGGCAGCGGAGGTTGTTGTCCTAAGACAAGTCGTGGCCTTAAAACTCCTACTGGTCCTGGCACATTCCCCGTAATGTATCTAGGTGGAGTAGGGGCTTCTGGAACAGGTTGTACATACCTCTCCCTAGCATTTTCCATGCTATAATAGCACTCTTCCTCCGTATGGTTCGTCCATTTTCTCTCAATTTCACACCACTTCGGCTCTCCCGAATCAGACCTTACAAGAGGAATCAACCTCTTGACCAAGTCGTCGATAAGCTTTTCTTGATCAATGGATGCCGTTGGCTTCGCAATGGGCTCACTTATCTGTGAAACACTGTGCTGAGAGGATGTGTCATCTCTTTGACTCTTTAAGTCCTTTTCTTTGTATGCCTCACAGTTATCCACTAGATAAAGAGCTTCTTTGATCAACTCGTTTAGCGTCATCCTCCTTATCATATGCAGATCCTTCTGAAGGCCCCCATGTCTCATTCCCTGGATAAAGATCAGCATCAGTCGTGCTTGCGTAGGTAATTCCGCTCTCGGACAGAGCTTAACATATCTCTTGAGCCGTAATGATGCTTTGCGTACTGATTCATCCTCTTTCTGTTTGAATCTATGGATTTGCGAGACCGTGTTGTGAGCAATGCCTTTTGGCAAGAATTCTTCAATAAACTCCTCAAACAACTCATCTAGGGTCTCAAAATCCCATTTTTCCACCGAGTCGAACCATGTAGCTGCATCATCTTCTAGAGTCAATCCAAATCCCGCAAACTGTGTCGCAAAATCTGAAACTTCCTCTGCTCTAATTACTCTTCTAAAAGCAGTTACGTGATCTCTCGGATCTTTATCTCCGGAGTATTTTCTGTTTACCCATTTTTGGACTTGGGATGGTCTAACTCGTCGATTGTCTACAAGTCTAACCAGAGACTCTCCCAATCCTTCTCTCGTTATCGCTCTTGAAGGGAATCCTGGTGGCTCTCTTCTTGGAATTCCTATAGGAATTCTCGTGTTTGGTGGAGGCATTTGTGGTCCTTCATTGACCAAATATCCACCTCTTTCTAGTACAGTCTGTGGATTTGTGCTTTCTACAACTCTGTATTCTCGTCCATATTTGTCGACAACTATAGATCTCCATTGACAGTCGACTCCGTATGTGTAGACATATAAGAGCTTGTAATCCGTTATCTCTTCTAGGTATGGATCTGAGCACCTATAAAGATTGACCTCATTGTCGTCAATGTATCTATATAGTCCTTCACTCTCATGACCAATCATCCAAACTCTCTCAACATGATGGATCTTTATCAATTGCAAGTTTGGAAGATCCATTGTGGGAGGATATTCCTCTATCGTCGGGATCTCCAAGCTTGTGTAAGCTGCGTTTGAATCTAGGGTAGACATGATTTCTGGGCTTAAGAGCTTTTGCTTGGCTCAAGTAGACTTAGTCCACTGTGTTCAAGTTCTTTGGTTAGGGAAAAATCGAAACTATGTCCAAAATCGCAACCGTTTCGTCACAATTCTCGCAAATTGTCGCTTTTAGACACCCCTAACTTCCGGATGAATTTTGAGGTCTTAAACGATGTTTTTTTCAAAATTGAACTAAATGGTTGCCGTGGGCATACATTTAGTTCATGTTTTGCTCTAAGATCTGTAGAGCCGCTCTCAGGCTACGTTTTGATATAAAAACTTTTCCGATCCGATACCGTTTGTGAAAGTTATGGCCAAAACAGTGAAATGCAGTTTAGACTGGTCAAAATGACAGTTGGACCCTAAAACTGGCTTAGAGACATACTACGCGTAGGATGTCTATATGCTCAGAATTTAACAAAATTTTTGTCCAGAGACTCTCCTTGAGTCCAACAACACAATGGTATGCTCAGATTTTAATTTGGATGTAAAAATGGCCTTGAGACATCCTACGCGTAGGATGTCTTTTTGCTCAGAATGACTTGAAATTTTCACCTCAGCTTCTCCTTGATGTGCTGATCACAGTGGTGTGCTCATAGGTTGGTTTGGAGTCCTAAATCAAGGTGGAGACATCCTACGGGTAGGATGTCTTTTTGCTCTATTTCAACTCAAACTTGCACTGTAGCTTTCCCTTGATGTGCTAAGCTCACAGCTATTTTTACTTTTTGATTCTGACACCTATAGGTTGGTCAAATGATCAAGAATCTGTTTCAAAAGCCTGATGTCTGTTCTGATGAATTTCCAAGTCAAATCAACTCCAAATTGGACCAAATTTGACTAGGAGGCTTGTCTAAGGCTATACAACAGCATGGTATGTCCACATTAGAATTTTGGTTTCAGAATTATGCCTTAGACATCCTACGCGTAGGATGTCTAACTGCTCAGATTTGCCCCAATTTTGAACCACGGACTCTCCTTAAGGTGCTGATCACTGTGGTATGCTCAAAATTAAGTTTGGAGTCCGAAATCACACAGAAGACATCCTACGCGTAGGATGTCTTTTTGGCCTGTTTGACCCCAGACTTGTCCCACAGCTTCCCCTTGATGTCAGTAACCCAGTGGTATGCTTAGATTTTGGTTTGGATTTCAAAAGTCCCAAATTTTAGCTGTTCTTGTCTTTTTCAGTCAAAAGTGCTTAAGTCCGCTTTGAACCCAATTTTCTCACCCAAATGAGCTGAAAACTCTCACATGCACTCATAACATCATGTATAACATGCACATGAAGTCACCCTATGGTTTGGTCTCAAAATTATGCCTTGGACACAATTTGGGTAGGATGTCTGGCAATTCTCGTCTTTTGGCTTTGATCTGTCAAAATTTGGTCAAATTTCCACTTTCCAAACCCTGTAGACATCCTACGCGTAGGATGTCTACTGCTGATTTTTTGAGACTGAAGTGTCCCTGATACTTCCTTATGCTCTCAGCAAGTGCAAGTATGCTTCACAATTGCAAAAACATGCAAAAATCACTCAATTTAAGCCTTTTCTGAAATTTTACATTTTCTGACTTCGCCTTTTGGCTTTTGGTCAACAAAAATAGGGAAAAACACCCAAGTCAATATGTTACTAGGGTAAAACCTACCCTCTGAACCCACTGGTGCGGTCAAAATTTTCAAATTTGGTCTCCAGAACCCCCTTGAGACATCCTACGCATAGGATGTCTATGTTTACAGAATTGCAGGTTTTCTTCACAGAACCCTTGCAAATGCTCTTTTATATGCACAACATCAGTCAGTCATACAAAAATGTCAACAAAAGCTTGTTTAATGCATTTTTACCCTCAAAAGCACACTTTTCCGTGATTTCAAATGCAATCAAGCACTTAAGCAAATAATTCAGTGTTGAATAGCTCTAGATCAGAATCGGATCACTTACCTAAAGCTACTCCTACAAATCATATGGGGTTTTGCATCTATGAGTAGAAAAACGCTTCACTGCCACACACGGACTAGTAAACGCTTTTATCACCTCACAAATCACTCGACCACCAACAACTACTCTAATCCACAGATCCAAACTAAACCTATCTAGTCGCAGACCCTCGACAAGACACACGCTTCCTGACTATCCACTTGATCATGGAATATCCTCTTCCGGATCCACTTGAGAAAAAATCTTTCTTTAGCCGAAACTAGATCAAGCAACCATCACACGAGTGTTAGTAGGAAACCTACTTAGGTCCTTGTGTCCCCGGCAACGGCGCCAATGTTGGACGGAGCGACTCACACACCCATGAAGTGCATGCAAACACTACCTAGATCAACATAATGTCAATCGAGGACACAGATGACACGATAGGCACACGAAGGAAATCTCTTTAGCTTGTCAGGCTGAGACCATCCTACATATACAACACTTTGGAAGGCCAACTAAACCACAATCAAGAACCTCACTGCTCTCAACTACACCACCTAGCTACATACACACATACGGAAGGTAACTCACCTAATCATGCCAGATTCGTACGAAACCTAAGGAACACCATCCCCTCACTAGGATACACCTGTCCCTAAGCTTCTACACTCAAAACCCTCACTCTAAACCCATCTGCGGAAAACGCGTAGGATGACAGAGCAGAATTTTAAAAGTGTCCGAAACTGAAGTTTATGAATACCTATGCCTAGCTTATGTCGCCACGATTCTATAGACTACTAGCACGCAGAAAACAGACATCGTTTGATACACTTACGGCCACAAATAGCTCGTAGATGCGTCGACGTGTGTGCTTCGTCTCGCGTGGAATGCTTGGCGTTGTCATGTAGCTCTCCTCGAGCCTACAGCAATGGTGCAGTCGGATCTCCAATGTTCCTTAGGTTTCGTACGAATCTGGCATGATTAGGTGAGTTACCTTCCGTATGTGTGTATGTAGCTAGGTGGTGTAGTTGAGAGCAGTGAGGTTCTTGATTGTGGTTTAGTTGGCCTTCCAAAGTGTTGTATGTGTAGGATGGTCTCAGCCTGACAAGCTAAAGAGATTTCCTCCGTGTGCCTATCGTGTCATCTGTGTCCTCGATTGACATTATGTTGATCTAGGTAGTGTTTGCATGCACTTCATGGGTGTGTGAGTCGCTCCGTCCAACACATAACCCGCACACATTGTATGAAATGCATTTAACACAACTATGCATTTGAGAGATATGTACAAAGGCAAAGGAAGGAGGGGACTAAGTTGACGTGCCCATAGGCACATCAACATCAATAGACCGTGGCTCGACTACAACATCCTACATGCCCGCATCAGGGGAGTAAAGCCTGCATGTGATGAAGAAGCCCCATGAATCATTGCATCTCTGTAAGAATGTACCACCTTGTTTCATGCATTTGCAAGTGTATGATTATCATTACAAGGAAGAGGTTTTTGCACTGCAGATTTCACAGCAAGAGGTACATAATTACGAGAAGAAAGCTGTGAGCGTATGTTAACGGTCTTCTTGGGGGTCGCTCAAGGCGATCCTTCCCCCGAATCCACATTCTTTCCCTTATTCCTAGTCTCATATGCACTTTCCCTTATTCCTGGTCTCATATGCAGTTGCAAGCTTTCCCTTGCTTGGATTGTTTGGGGAAATAATAGATTTAGGTGGAGTATCAGGCAAGGTAGAGGCCCACATGGAGGTTGATCTAGGGATAGAAACCTCCTTCTCATTGGAAACATTAAGTTGTGGAACAACTGAAGGAGGAGGTTGCAAATTAGGCTCAGGACATTCAGATTTCATGTGTCCAAATTTTCCACAGCAAAAACATTTGCAAATTTCCCCCATTTAAGCGTGAAGGGGCGTTTCCCAATGAGAGGGTCCCTCGAGTTAATAGTAATACCTTCAGGGGTAAGAACATCGGTGTCTTAAAGCACACAAAACCGATTTGTATTGACATCAAGTTTGGGAGGACATATCACTTCCCCAAGGTGAGAAGCAAGCATAGGAAGAAAGTGTCGCCAGGTGTACGGAAAGTTAACTATTTCCACCCATACTGGGCACATGTGATGAATGAGGCTTTGCTAGTCTTCGGTAAGAGCCCAAGGCAATACATGTGTCATTTGAGTACCAAGAGAGAATGGGGATAGTTCAAGCAAGATATTGCAGATGTCAGTGTCTGCCAACAAGACTTCATAGAATCCTTTGGCGCCAAAGTAGACACCTCTGATTGCTTGGTATTTAAGAAGGAAATCTATCCACTAGCCCACGTCTTGCGCAGTGGACATCTTGCCCAGAAAAAAATAAAATAATCGCATTGAGAGCATACTACGCCATTGGGTCCATGAGAGCTTAAACTAGAATAAGCACCTTAGTGGTGGGTTCCTGAAGGCTGACCTTCCCAGGCATTCCTACATCCTCAGTATCTTGTAAACGACAGGCATTAAAGTAATTGGCCCCCAATGAGAAAATTGCTCGCAAAGTGCTTGCTTAGGCAACAATTAAAGGAAAACCCTCTTTCTATGATATTGACAAGTATTGTTTCTGTCATGCTGCATTCAACATGAAAAGCAAAGGCTCTTGGAGAGTCTCCCAAAAGGAGAGGAGGAATTACATAGTAAGCCCATTCCAACCAGGGGATTGCCAACGGCCCAATGCAAGCTACACTGCAAAAAATGTAGAAAACCGAGAGGATAGCGATGGAGATAAAAGCTGGCGATGAAATTTACTTATATTAAATTAGCCTCTCTCTCTCTCTCTCGATCATATTTTGACACTCAGAGCCATTATTGAGGAGGGGAGATCACATGGGAGACGGCTCTATTGATGCTTTGTGCACGTCCGCAAAGCCTTCGATATAGTGCCCAAAGCTAGATTGATGTGCAAACTGCAAGAGATGGGGTTCCAAAAGAGTTGATTTGGGGGATCATGGCTCTATACAAGTCAGTAGTGGGGCATGTACGTACTCCAGATGGGATTTCTAATTCGATTCACTCCACTATTGAGGTGAAATAGGGTTGCCCGCTATCTCCTACATTATTTGGCATGTATGTGGATGAGGTTGTTGACTACATTGAGAGGGACGGTGATAGAGGAGCACAATTGGCAGGGACATGGATCCCACTATTGTTATATGTTGATGATATTGTGCTGATTTTCGACTCCCTGGAGGGGATGCAACGTCATTTAGATGCTTTATACACATTTGTCCACGATAGTGGATTCTCTGTTAACCTAGAGAAAACCAAGGTTATGGTGTTTAATACCACACCACATTGGGTCAGGAGGTCAGCACCTACATTAACATATGGCTAGGAGACAGTGGAGTACTGTCACAAACTGCTGACGTGTCAAGTTAGTGAAGAACAGAGCCATCTTCATATCACGGCCGAGGGGCCTAAACCCTAAGTAAAGAAGCAAAAAGCAGCAGATTGTACGGATGCCCGCCATTTGTGCTGACATGCTGACGTGGCCGCTGTACGGAATTTTGGATTTTTTGCTGACTGCTGACGTGGCAGAATTGTACGGATTTCCGTGTTTTCCGCTGATTGCTGACGTGGCAAAACTGTACGGGTTTCCGTGATTTACGCTGGCTGATTCTCAGCGCCAGCTTTTGGGCCAGTTGCTTTTGAGTTTGAAGCTTTCCATTGTAACTGCTTTTCAGGCCAAGGGCCTTTAAATATGAGGTTAGGGCTCATTCTCTGACACACTTCTTGGAGAAGGTGTAGAGCGTGGAGTATCGGCTTGTACCGTGCTAATGCAATATAAATAAATACCGAAAGGGACGCCAAGGTTTGGGGCCAATACTCTTTGGGGTGAAATTCCACCACTCTGTGTCGCGTGTCGTCTCTCTCTCGCTCTCTCAGTTCAGTTGTTATTGAAGTGCTAAAAGTCTGTTCTTTTCTATTGGCACGTGGTGCCCGTCTTGTGACATTGGTCTCACCACCTCCAAACGACGCAGGCTGCGGTCTGGGGGGTGTTTGGTTGTAAAAGGCCTCTATATCTCCCGGCCCGGACCTTTTTAGGCTATGCGGGAGGAGTGATGAGGGAGTCGTTGAATATCTCCTAGCCCGGACCTTGTTAGGTTATGCGGGAGGAGTGTTCATCGGCGACTTTATGTTTCTATGTCTTGTAACATGTAGTGTTTGTGCTGCATTGTGATGTGCCAACCACTGAATCTTCCTAATTGGATGAGATTGCCTGGCTATGTAATTTTAGTGCATCAAGACACCCGTGGAAGATTAGTGCGGTCTGGGTGTGATGGGAGAAGCTGTAAGGTGCAATGGAAATGAATGTTGAACTTTGCTCAAGATGAGTGCTCCGAACTATGCTCAAGGTTCCTTTTACTTACGGAAGGGAGAGCCTTCCGTTCCTTTAGTGAGAGAGTGCAATGGATGTTGGGTCTAAAGGCCCTCTTATAGCCTCTCTTACTCATTTTATTCATTCTTTTATACTTGGGTGCGTTCACACCCAAAGGCCATTTAAATGGTCACAAGTTTATACCCTTAATAATAAAACATAGGGCTTTTAGTTGTGTGCCCAAGAAACACAATTGAAATCGTACGCTCCCTCTCCCTCTCTCTCTGCAACAACGCTCGCACTCTCTCTCTCTCTGCTCGTGTGGTCTGCTACACCCGTCGCCAGCCCCTCTATCACTTCAAACTGGTATCAGAGCCAAGTTCTCTACTTCCGCTCGCATTCCCTCGCGAGAAATCTTCATTTTCTCTCTCCTGCGCAGTTTTCTCTCTCTAAAAACAGCAAGCGCAGGTGTTTTCTCTCTCCTCTCCGGACTCAGGGAAGACAATACCTCAGCCCACAAGTGCTTATATGCTGAAAACAGGTCATTTCGGGCTGTTTCTCTTCAAAAACAGGTTTTTTCTGTTAATTACAGCAAGCACAAGTGTTACAGGTACATTTGGGACACTTTGGGCAACACCAATCCACTCGGAGAATTGGGGATTTTGCCCTATTTGCTGAAATTTCAGTAAATTTCAGCAAATTGTCACTTTAAACTTGGGGGTTTTGCACATTAGTGTCAGATTATTCAAGTCTACGCCTACAGGTGTAATTACAGGAGAAATTCTCGGGGATTCGAGTTGAGAAATTGAGGGCTTTTGCTGATTTTTCAGAAATTTCAGCAAATTGTGCAGTAACTTTTGGGGCTTTTGCAAATGTGATGCAATTCTGGACATTTTGTGTCATGTATTGCAAATTGTGGTACAATTGAGCAAAGTTTGAGACCTCTCTCACATATACAGGAGGTTTATATGACAATAAACACATGTATTTACTTGTGGATGCTTCCCATTGAGTCTATGTATTGCTGAAAATACATTTTGCAGCAGCTTTTATCTCAGTTGCAGGTTTGAGGTTGTTGCAAATTCACTTTGGTTTTACTGTTGAAGTGGGAGCATTCATGCACAGGATGTATGCTTCATGTGTGTGCTGAAATTTCAGTATTTACTACTGAAATTTATCTCTTTTACTGTTGTACACTTTGGATAAAGTGTTTGTAACCCAGTGTTTCGTTTCCTTGCACTTCTATAGGGTTCTCTGAGCCTGTAAGAGGCTAAAATTGCAACTTGCAGCCTGCTGTTATAAAATTACAGCAGTGAATTTTTGGTCTATTTTGCATCGAAATGGCTTCCAATGCATCTACAAGTAGCAGTGAGTTAAAGTCTTTGATGGAAATCAAAAGATTTGACGGCACTGGCTTTGATTTGTGGAAGGAAAGAATGCAAGGCATTCTATTCCTTAAAGATTGTGAAGATGCGTTGCTCGCAGCAAAACCTGAAAACTTGTCAGATGCAGATTGGGCAAAGCTGAACAAAAAGGCTATTGCTTATATCAAAATGGCTGTGTCAGATGATGGGCTTACTGATATTAAGCGTCTTGACACTGCACATGCTATTTGGCAGAAGTTGACTAGTACGTATGAGAATAAAACTCGTGTGAATCAAGTTCATCTCATGCGGAAACTTGTAAACATGGAATTGGATGAGGCAAAGCCTGCATCTAAGCATTTGAATGCGTTTACAGGTGTTTTGAGTCAACTTCAGGATTCATGGCTGCAACCATTTGATGACAAGTTGAAAGCTATCTTTCTTTTGATGACTTTGCCCTACAGTTGGGGAACGCTTGTTGTGTCATTGTCAAACAATGCTGCTTTAACCTATGATAGTGTAAGAGGCTCCATTCTCAATGAGGAGATTAGGAGGAAAGCCAGTGGTGAAGGCAGTGGCACAGCTTATCATGTAGGGGGCAGGTCAGAGAAAAGGAACAATGTAGCTAACAGGGGCAAGAGTAGAAGTAAGAGCAAGGGAAAATCTCAAGACATAACTTGCTATCAATGTGGACGCAAAGGGCATAAAAGGCTTGACTGCAGATTTTACAAGCAAGAGCTTGAGAGGAAGAAGCAGCAGCAAGGTAAGAAGAAGAAGGATGTAAAAGATGCTAAAGGTGATGATGACACCTCCTCTTCTTCCAAGGATGTTGGCAAGGCAAATGTGGCCTCTAGTGTAGTCATAGAGGAAATTGTTGATGTGGACGAAGCACTTGTCGTAGCTTCGAGTGTCTTTGATGATGTTGTGGCCATGGCAAGTGATATGTATATCACGAAGCCAGATCCTATTGACGCTTTGCTTTCAACACATGATGGGCTGTCCCAGTCTTGGATAGTAGACAATGGTGCCTCATTTCATGTAACTCCTTCTTTGGAGTCTTTTGCCATATACACTGCAGGTAACCTGGGTAAAGTTTACTTGGGTAATAACTATGTATGTGACATTGAGGGTGTTGGCACCATTCACTCGGCTTTGGAAAATGGTCAAGAACTTGTTTTGCATGATGTTAGGTATGTGCCTGGCATTAAGAAGAGTCTGCTATCAGTTGGGCAGCTGGATGTAAAGGGCTACTTCACTACTTTTGGTGGTGGCTCTTGGAAAATACAAAAGGGTTCTATGTTGATTGTGAAGGGCAGCAAAAGGGGAACTTTATACTATTTGCATTGCAAGGCCTTACCTGGCAAGTTTGTTGCTATGGCTGAAGTTCATTGTCCAATGGAACTTTGGCATAAGAGACTTGGCCATATGAATGAGAAAGGACTACAGGTTCTCTCCTCTCTTGGGAGATTTGATGTAAAAGGTCCTTGCCTTGAATTTTGTAAAGATTGTATCTATGGTAAACAAGTGAAGTTCTCTTATTCGTCTGGTGTCTCTAAAAAGTTGCATGCTCTTGATTTAGTACATTCAGATGTTTGCACTATGCCTGTGAGCTCACATGGTGGTGCACGCTATTTTGTATCTTTCATTGATGATTTCAGTAGAAAGAGTTGGGTGTATGTACTTAAAAACAAGAGTGATGTTTTTGATGCTTTTAAAAGATTTCATGCTTTTGTGACCACACAAAAGGGTCTCAAGTTAAAGGCCATAAGAACAGATAATGGGGGAGAGTATGTATCACGTGAATTTAATGGTTTTTGTGAGATGCATGGTATTAAAAGGGAGTTAACAACCCCTTATAATCCATCATCTAATGGCGTGGCTGAGAGATATAACCGCACAATTTGTGAGAGGATACGTTGCATGTTGTCCACAGCTAATCTTCTGCAAGAATTTTGGGGAGAGGCTTTGAAAACTGCAATTCATGTATGCAACTGTTCTCCAAATTGTGCTTTGGACAATGGCATCCCCGAAGAGGTTTGGTCTGGCAAACTTGCTTCATATGACCATTTGCGTGTTTTTGGCTGCGAGGCATTTGTACATGTGCCTGTAGATCAGAGGACTAAGCTAGACATGAAATCCATCAGAGGCATCTTTATGGGTTATGGAGATGAGGGTGAGATGGGTTACAGAGTATGGCTACCTGATTACAGGAAGGTTGTACGCAGCCGAGATGTAGTATTTAATGAGGCTAAATTGCTCCAAAATGCTACACATATAGACCATGATAAAAAGAGGGTCAAATTTCATAATGACCAGCCAGCCATAAAGCCTTCCTTGGCTGAAAATATGGTGCCTATTGATGGTGAAAATGAGCAGCAACCATTTGTGCAACAGCAAGAAGAGAATGGACAACAAATAGATGCACAAAATGGGGTAGAACACAATGACCAGCAGGCTGAAAATGATTTACAGCAGGGTATAAATGCTGAAAATCAGCCACTAAATGATAACAGAATCATTCCTGAGGATGTAGACCCTTTACCGGCAAATGTAGATCATTGGGTGAGGAGATCTACACGTCAGAAACGTCAACCAGAGAGGTTTCAACCATCTTTGGATTGTGTTTTGCTGACTGATGAGGGAGAGCCTCTTACATACAAAGAGGCCCAGTCTTGTGACGACAAAAGTAAGTGGGAACTTGCTATGAAATCTGAGATGCAATCACTGTATGCAAATAATACATGGGAGCTTGTACATTTGCCCAAAGGTAGGAAAGATATTCCTAACAAGTGGGTTTATAAGATCAAATGTGTTGATGACAAACCCAAATACAAAGCGCGTTTAGTTGCCAAGGGTTATGCACAGAAGGAAGGCATTGACTTCCAGGAAATCTTCTTACCTGTAGTGAAGATGTCTACTCTCCGTCTGTTGTTTGCTCTATGTGCTATCTTGGATTTGGAGCTTGATCAAATGGATGTGATCACTGCTTTCTTACATGGTGTCTTGGATGAGGAGCTGTATATGCTGCAGCCTGAGGGCTTTGTCATTCCAGGGAAAGAGCATTTGGTATGCAAACTAAAATGCAGCTTGTATGGGCTGAAACAAGCTCCTAGACAGTGGTACAAAAAGTTTGATACTTTTATGCTGAATCATGGTTTCAAACGCAGTCAAGCAGATCACTGTCTTTACACTAAAAAGGCTCTTGATGGTAGTCTTATTGTGCTAGTCCTATATGTGGATGACATGTTGATTGCTGGCAAGCATAAGGAGACTTTGAATGCTTTGAAAAAGGAGTTGAATTCAGCTTTCTCGATGAAAGATTTGGGTGCAGTTGAACATATTTTGGGTATGCGTATTAGGAGGGATAGAAAGAAGCGTCTTTTATTCCTTTCTCAAGACAAGTACATCAAGAAAGTACTTGAGAGATTTAATATGGCTGATGCAAAGCCTCTTGGTGTGCCCTTACCTACACACACAAAGCTTAGCAAGCTAGATTGCCCAAAAGATGATATAGCTGCTCATGCTATGAAAGGCATTCCTTATGCTTCAGCTTGTGGTTCATTGATGTATGCCATGGTTGCTACACGACCAGACATTGCTTATGTAGTGGGAGTTGTTAGCAGGTTCATGTCTAATCCTGGCAAACCACATTGAGAGGCAGTGAAGAGCATATTTAGGTACTTAAAAGGTACACTGGACACATGTATATGTTATGTCAAGGGTACACTTATCATTGCAGGGATTCTATGATTCGGACATGGCAGGTGATCTTGACACTAGAAAGTCTATCAGTGGGTATGTATTCACACTTGCTGGAGGTGCTATTTCATGGTGTTCAAGGTTACAGAAGATTGTGGCACTGAGCACTACAGAGGCTGAATATGTTTCAGCCATAGAGGCTTCTAAGGAAGCTATTTGGCTTGGCAGGTTGGTCAGAGACTTTGGTCTTCCTGCATATGCTCTAGTGCTTGGTTGTGACAGTCAGAGTGCTGTATGCCTGGCTAAGAATGCCATGTTCCATGCTCGTACCAAACACATTGATGTGCGGTACCATTTTATACGACACGTATTGGATGATGGCCTTGTCACACTGACAAAGGTCAAGACACAGGATAACCCTGCAGATGTTCTCACTAAGTGTCTTGCTAAGACACAACATCAGCATTGCTTACACTTAGTGGGAGTTACTTAAAGGTACCACATTGGGCCTTTAAGTGGGAGGTTGTTGGGTCTAAAGGCCCTCTTATAGCCTCTCTTACTCATTTTATTCATTCTTTTATACTTGGGTGTGTTCACACCCAAAGGCCATTTAAATGGGCACAAGTTTGTACCCTTAATAATAAAACATAGGGCTTTTAGTTGTGTGCCCAAGAAACACAATTGAAATCGTACGCTCTCTCCCTCTCTCTCTGCAACAACGCTCGCACTCTCTCTCTCTCTGCTTGTGTGGTCTGCTACACCCGTCGCCAGCCCCTCTATCACTTCAATGGACACAAACAAATTGGTGAACACTGTGAATGAAGGTACTGAGACTGAGAGATAGAGAGTATGACACCAGAATGTTGTCAAAACCCTCCTCCGAAGGCCCCACTCTCTATGGCGAGAGCGGTTTACTATTGATTGCACAAATCTCTACATTGTACAATGCTTGGACTTGTCGACGATGTTGACGACGAGATGGGTTGAAATCTGAAAATGCTAATGGGTGAAATCTGCAAATCTTGTATCTGCTGAATTCTGACTCTATGTCGATGAGGATGTTGATGGCGACGATGCGACGACGACGCGCTGAAAATGCAGATGCTAAAATCTGCGTTTTCTGGGCTGAATCTACAAATAATGCTGGATCTGACTGTGCGGTGATGATTTGCTCCGGGATGGTGAGATCTACGAGGTTTGGGGGTTCTTCTATTGTATCTAAATGCTGAAAACTGAAAACGCTGGTGCTTGTGATGGTTCTGTCGCGATGGAGCTGCAAAACGCCGGGGCTGATCTGCAAGCAAAAAACGCTAGGGCTGAAAACTGTTTGCTGTGGGAAATCTGCTAACGCTAGGGCTGATCTGCTGCTTCTGCTAATGCCGGTTTGGATCTGCAATGCAAAAACGCTGGAGGTCCTGCTTGCAAGTGAAAACGCTGGCTGATCTTTGGTCCTTGGCTGAAAAGGCTAGGTTTACCCCGTCTTGTTGAGAAGGTGCCTGTTGAACCGAAGCTCTTGCTGCCTCTTCTACCCAAAAGTGCTAGCGCTAGGTTTCTTTATATACTTGCTCTGCTGATTTGCCCTACCCAGTTAACAGTTCCCAACAAAAGTCACTTAAAAATAATAAGTGAAAAATGTCAAAAATAGGGAAAATAGGTCTATGCACTGTAAAAATGCTCCTGATGGGTTCTGACTGAAATCTAATGATCATGTTATGTGCAACCAGAGGATATGCATCTACTCTAAGTGTCTGGACATGCACGGTCTGCAAACAGACTCACAAAAGTGCCAGTACACTTCCTATTCTAGACTGACTGAATTGAACTGAACCCTTGTCACAAGTAGCTTGTCCATGTGCACATAGGGTTAGATGTGTCACGTGACATTCCCTCCTTTTCAAAGTGAGGTACTGGTACTGAACTGTATCGCGTCGAGGGAGATCGCCAATAACATCCGGAATCCTGGAAAGGACTCTTCACCGGCCCACTGTGATGCGTGGGTCATTCGATACTTGAACTTCATAAAGGTCTCTAATGCTATACTTGAACTTCATAAAGGTCTCTAATGCTATACTTGAACTTCATAAAGGTCTCTAATGATTGCTTCTTTGGGCCGCACCGAAAGCGACACAGTCATCTGCGGCTCGTTTGATGCTTGAACTTTGTCGATTGTCATGCGTCTACCTTCTTCAAGAATCTCAAAGGGTGAAAATTCCTGAAACCACTTTCAACACAAAAACATGAACATATCCATTCCATGTAAAGTGACTGGAAAAATTCTACTCTATAGTAAAGCCTGTGCATGCAAAGTAGATGAGCATACAGACAGAGTGCCAAACTGTTCATCAAACACACGCAAACAATGGGGTCGAATCTTGACTTTCTGATCTAAATCAATCAACTGTGGCAAAACAGAATGGAAATGCCGATGCTTGATTTTCAATCTTTCTTGTGATCTTTCTACAACTGTTATGCCAAGGAAGAGACATGGAATGTGAATTCCTTGAATGCAAACATTTCATCGTTTCATGAGAAATCCGCTTACATCTGTGCTCATTCATGAGTGAATCGTGCTCAACGTTCAATATGTCATGCCTACGAAAAGGAATCACATATGGACGGTGGCTAAAATACAAGAAACAACCACGAATGAAACACTCGAACAATGCGTGCTGACTAATCATGCGAACACATAATACTTCCTGTGGGGGTTCTCTGGACCTAGGCTCGAGAGCCAAGATCGGTTCTTCCTGAGGGATCGAATCTTCCTGGGGGGTTCTTTGGACTTCGACTCGAGAGCCAAGATGGTTCATCGTGATCGATGGAATCTGCAATGACGTTAGCTTCACTAGAAAAAGTATCCACTAAAACCATCATTCTTGTGAACAATCACATCTTTTTCCTGAAAATCTTCATGCTCGTGAGAAATCACATCTTGATCATGCAAATCATCGTGCTTGTGAGAAATCACATCTTGATCATGCAAATCATCATGCTTATCATTATCATGCAATTCATCATGCTCATCATTATCATTCAAATCAATATGCTTATCATCATGCAAATCATGTGGGTCATTTGGAGAGGAGAGACGGAGAGAGTCTCCTTCTCCTGATTCTGTTCGAACTGCGCCTGCACAATTGAAAAGAGTCGCAAGAACTCTTTCATGTGTTGGTCGCTCTTCTCTTTTCTTGCTTTGTTCTCGCGATCAAATTCTGCTTGTCTTTCTTTGTCTTCCAAGCGTGCTTGCTCGTACTTACGCTCGATGGTTGCCAATATTTCTTCGCGTTCACGTGCTATGGATGCCATTTGTTCTTCGTATTTACGCTCTCTGGCGGCCATTCTATCGTCTCTTTCTAGCTTCCTGTCCATCTTCATCTTGTCGAAAGCCTCCATAGGAGTTAGTGGAATCCTTGGCGTAGATGGGGAAGGGGGAGGGTCAGAAAAACTTCTTGGTGGGGAAAATTCTTCTTCACCTTCTTCATGCTCATCACCTTCATGCAAAGTATCCATTCCGCTACGGGTGATGACCATCCAATGAAGTCGTGGGTTCTTAAGTCCACGAGGAACTTGGGTTCTTATGGGTCTTGGTTCTTGAGTTCTTGAGGTTCTTGAGGGTCTTGAGGTTCTTCTTTCGCTTGCAATCTGTGTTAGAGAAGGATCTTCTCTTACCCGAGCTATACTCTTCCCTGCGGGCGCACCCCTTGGCGGCCTTATGCTCACACCAAGGTTGCTTTTTCCCACTTCACGTCGATTGGCCGGCCGCTAAGTGTACGGTCCGCTCGCAATGAGTGAGAAGAGAGCAAGGGGAGGCTGGACAAGCCCTTCTTTCTTGGGTTTCCTGTCACTCTTCAAAAACATGATTAGGAATTGACACGCCCAAGAAGACTTGGGTTACGTGCGACCCACAACAAGCAAATAAAAATTATGTGGTTCTTGTGGTTCTTTCCTTGAGTGATGCAAAACACTGCCAAAGCTCTGATACCAATGTAAGGTGCAACGGAAATGAATGTTGAACTTTGCTCAAGATAGTACTCCGAACTGTGCTCAAAGTTCCTTTTACTTACAGAAGGGAGAGCCTTCGGTTCCTTTAGTGAGAGAGTGCAATGGACACAAACAAAGTGATGAACACTGTGAATAAAGGTACTGAGACTGAGAGATAGAGAGAGAAGACGGTGAAGTCGACGACGGTTCCTTGAGTGATATATCACACTGCCAAAGAGCTCGGATACCAATGTAAGGTGCAGCACAAGTGAGTGTTGATAGTGCTCAGGATGAGTGCTCCGAACTTTGCTCAAGGGTTCCTTTTACTTACGGAAGGGAGAGCCTTTCGTTCTTCAGAGAGAGAGTGATATATAACACTGTCAAAGAGCTCTGATACCAATGTGAGGTGCAGTGGAAGTGAATGTTGATAGTGCTCATAATGAGTGCTCCGAACTTTGCTCAAGGGTTCCTTTTACTTACTGAAGGGAGAGCCTTCCGTTCTTCTTAGAGAGAGAGTGCAAGTGCAATGATCACAAACAAAGTGAATGCTAATGTGAATGAAAGTGTTGAGAATGAGAGAGAGAGAGAGAAAGAGAGGAAAGAATACGACATCAGACGGTTCTCAAACCCTCCTCTCTATGGTGAGAGAGGTCTATGCTGTACATTGCACAAATATGGTACAATGGTCTAGATGCTGTGAACTTGATGATGACAATGTCGAGGACAACGATAAAGACTTACGATGGCGACGATGGTGTCGTCGTTAAGTTCGGGATCTGCGACGATGGCGACGAAGGTGTCGTCGACAAGATAGGGATTTGCGATGATGATGACGAAGGTGTCGTCGTCAAGATAGGGATTGCGATGACGACGACGGCGTCAAGGCTGAAAATTGAAAACGCTAGATGCTCTGTTGGGGATCTGTTGCTGTTGCAATACTGCGGCCTGAATTTGCAACTACTTCACCGGGCTAGGGCTGAATGCAAAAACGCTGGTGATCTGGCTGAAATCTGAAAACGCTAGGCTGATCTGGTATTAGATGAGGAATCTGGTGAGGATCTGCAACCAGAGGATGTGGGTTCGCGAGGCTAAGACTAAAACTGAAAACGCTAGTGGTAGTGGATGAAAAAGCTGATTGCTGGACACTGAAAACACTGGGCTGATCTTTGAGAAAACAGTGAGACCTGTGGGTGTCTGCCTGCTTTGCTGCGGGTGCGGGTGCCTGTCTTTCTGTGTCTTGCTTCTTCTGCTTCTACTGAGTGCCCAATGGTTTCTTTTCTAGCTCTTTAGCAATTTGCCCTACCTACTTTTTCAACAAAAGTCACTTATTAATAAATAAGTGAAAAATGTGTGCTTTGGCAAAAAGGGTTCTATTCTCTGGAAAATGCTCATGATGGGTATTGAATTTGGTACTAATGACCATGCTGTGTGCAATCAGAGGGTATGCAACTATTTTAAGTGCCTAGACATGCACGGCCTACGCACAGGCTCACAAGGGTGCCAAAACACTTCCTAGGCTAACCTGAACCCTAGTAGGAATAGCTTGTTCACGTACAGATAGGGTTGGATGTGCACGTGACAGGGAGGTTGAGGGGTAGGGACAATTGAAGGAGGTGGTTGCAAATTTGGTCCCGGACATTCGAACTGCATATGACCAAATTTGCCACAAAGGAAGCAAGAATTTGAGAATTTACCACATTTGAGTTTGAATGGACGCTTTCCAACCACTGCATCCCCAAAATAGACCGAAACGCCTGCTGGAATGGGGATGTCCGTGTCCCACAAAATACAAAAAGGATTTGTGTTTGCATCCAACTTAGGTAGGCAAATGACTTTACCCAACTGGGCAGCCAACAAGGGAAGAAAGTGGCACCCAGTGCGAGGAAAGTCGACCACCTTAACCCAGATGGGGCACTTGTGACGAATAAGGCTTTGATAGTCCTTGGTGAGAGCGCCATGAGTCATTTTCGCATTGAAGAAGAGAGGAGACATTTCAAGGAGAGCATCCCTAGTATCCATGTTTGCTAACAAGACTTTATAAAATCCTCTCGTGCCGAAGTAACCCCCCCCCCCCGATTGCTTGCCGCTTGAGCAGGAAATCAACCCATTGGCCTACATCTTGAGCAGCAGGCATTTTACCTGGGAAGAAGAGAATCACTGCATTTAAGGCATATTGAGCAACGAGGTCCATGAGCTCTTGCATGGGAATGCCCACTTCCATGGCAGGAGCACGCCCTTCCCAAGCTTGACGCACATCTTCGAAATCCTCATGTAAACATGCTTTGATGAGGGTCTAGGGCTCCATAGCCAAATTCTCCAAGGCTTTCCGGTGTTTGTAAATGCACTGATCTCGCAGAACTATCAGATGACAAAACTAGTCACACTCACACACACCTAAACACACCCTTCAAAACTATAGAGATTTAGAAACCTGCAACTCTGTACAAAGACCTCAAAACTATGTACATCAAGCCACACCTGACTTACATCAAACTGCACCTTCCCCTAGTCTATTCAAAATCATTGTATTTGTAGCACGTGTATCGAATACGAAAGTGAAGTAGAGGGCTGATTGTACTGAACACACCTACTCCAACCAGAACGCAGGACAAACAGAGCTCTGCTGGTATATTGCTCAGAGGCAACTTGCTATGTTGTGATAGCAAACTCTGACGCCTGATTGCATAGGGGCTGACACTAGACAGAAGGCTGCGGACGGAGGCAGCGACTAGCAACAGGGCGTCCACAGGGGGCTGAGTCGAGCGCGCAGGGCTTCGAGTGCAATTCTGGCTGCACCAGCGTTGTTCTTCGATCGCTCACAGACACACACACAACACACAGACACACACACACACTTTTTTTTTTTGTAATGTCAAATTGAATTACAAGTGGGAAACCTCAAAACGAGGAAAACCCATAGAAAGTATTACAAGCTGTAACTTAGAAACAGTCAAAGTAGAGCTGGTGATGGCTAATAGGGAGCTCATCCAAGTTATAGGCAACTTGAAGAGATTTTCTAAGAGATATCTTGAAGAAAGATACACACACACACACACACACACACGCACATACGCGCACACGCACACGTGCGCACACACACACACACATACACACGTGCACACGCACACACACATGCATGCACGTTATCGTGTCGTGGCACGTACATAGTATGAAATAAAAACATTCACCTCACTCTTGACACTTGTTAGGTGCAGCGGAATGAATGTTTGCGCTTTGCACAAGATGAGTGCTCCGAACTGTGCTCAAGGTTCCTTTTGTTCTTATGGAAGGGAGAGCCTTCCGTTCTTAATGAGAGAATGCTATGATCACAAACAAAGTGAATGGACACTGTGCGTGCAAGTGTATGAGACTGAGAGATAGAGAGAGAAGAGAGATACGACACGAGAGACGTTGTAAAACCCTCCTCCGAAGGCCCCACTCTCGTCAGCGAGAGTGGTCTACTTATGATTGCATAATCTGGTACAAATGGAATGCATGGGACTGATGCAAGTCTAAGCTATGTTGACGACGACGACGGGGATGACGACACCGACCTAAGGGCTGAAATTTACAATCTTTCTACTGCTGTCCAAAAATACTATGGGCTGAAATCTCCTACAGTCCAAAAACGCTGATTTGGGGGGCTGTTTTTGTGGGTCTTTGTCGCTGAAAATGTGCAGGTTTAGGGCTGAAAACTGAGGTTTCTTAAAGCTGAAAACTGATGGTCTTTCCGGGCTGAATCTGCTACTCTTTAAGGCTGAATTTGCAGGTTGTTCATTGCTGAAAATGCTGCATTGTGTCTGCTGAAAAACGCCATGCTTACACCTGTCAAAAACGCTAGGTCAGGGGATCTCAAAAACGCTAGGTCAAGGCTCTGCAAAAACGCTATCTGCTAAGGGTTCTGGCGATGATGCTGAGTGAAAACGCTAGGTCTGAGCTTGCTTCTGTCGCGGTGATCTGCCGATGAGAAAACGCTAGGGGCAAGGGTCTGATGGCGATGGTTCTTCTTGCTTGGAGGAAAGTACCGCCAAGTTTCTTGCTTGAGAAGTTGCTTGCTGAGCTTGGCTCGTGTTGCCTCTTCTTCCATTTAGTGCTAGTCTAGGTTTGCTTATATACAAACTTACTCAATTTGCCCTACCTACTTTCCAACAAAAGTCACTTAAAAATAATAAGTGAAAAATGGCAAAAATAGGTAAAATAGGCTAAATGCATTGGAAAATTCCCCTGAAGGATCCTTATGGATTTTGATGGGAATGCTGATGATCATGTTGTGTGCAACCAAAGGATATGCATCTATACTAAGTGACTGGGCATGCACGGTCTACGAATAGACTCACAAAAGTGCCAGATTACTTCTGATCTAGACTGATTGGACTGACTGAACCCTGATCATACTATAGCTTGTCCACGGACACATAGGGTTGGATGTGTCACATGACGTCCCCTCCTTTTCAAAGTGAGGTACTGGTACAGAACTGTATGGCGTCGAGGGAGATCGCCAACAGCATCCGGGATCCTGGAAGGGACTCTTCGCCGGCCCACTCTGATGTGTGGATTGTGCGGTACTTGAACTTCATAAAGGTCTGCAACACTTGCTTCTTTGGGCCGCGCGAAAAGCGACACAAAGTTTTCTATGTCTCCTTCAATGCTTCAACTTCGTTGAGAGGCATGCTTCTTTCTTCTTCAAGAATCTGCATGGCTGAAAACTCCTGAAACCATTTCCAACACAAAACCATGAACATACCTTTTCCATGTAAAGTGAGTGGAAAAAATCTCGTCTTTCTCAAAGACTGTGCATGCAATGTAGATGAACAAATAGACGGAGTGCCAAACGGTTCATCAAACACATACAAACAATGAGATCGAATCTTTCTCTTCTGATCTAGAGCAATCAACTGTGGCAATTTATAACGGAAATGCCCATGCTTGGTGCTCATACTTTCATGTACTCGTTCTACAACCGTGTCGTGCCAAGGGAAAGACATGGAATGTGACTTCCTTGAATGCATACTTTTCAGATTTTCATGAACAATCTGCATACATTCGTGCTCATTCATGAGTGAATCGTGCTCAACGTACAATATGTCATGCCTAGGAAAAGGGATCACATAGAGACGCTGACTAAAATACAGGAACGATCACGAATGAAACACTCAAACAATGCGTGCGTACTAATCATGTGAACACATAATACTTCCTGTAAGGGTTCTTTGGACCTAGGCTCGAGAGCCAAGATCGGTTCTTCTTGAAGGGGTTCTTTCTGAGGGGGTTCTTTTGACCTAGGCTCGAGAGCCAAGATCGATCCTTCGTGATTGATCGAATCTGCAACGAGGTTAGCTTCGCTAGAAAAAGCATCAACTAACTCATCATCCTTGTGAACAATCACATCTTCTTCATGCAAATCATCATGCTTGTGAGAAATCACAACTTGATCATGCAAATCTTCATGCTTGTCATTGTCATCCAAATCATCATGCAAATCATTGTCATTCAGATCATTATGCAAATCATTGTCATTCAATTCATCATCATGCAAATCATTATCAATCAATTCATCATGCTTCTCATAATCATGCAAATCCTGTGTCATACCCTCTTCCCCATAACCTAGGAAGAGTCCTTGGATGGACTTGGCATCTAGCTTTGTCCTCAAGTCATTACGAACATGGACAAAAGCCTCGCAGCCAAACACTCTGAAATGATCATAAGAGGTAGGTTTGCCAGACCAAACCTCCTCTGGAATGTCATTTTTGAGCGTACTGTTAGGAGAGCGACTGCATACATGAACTGCAGTTTTCAAAGCCTCTCCCCAAAACCCATGAGGGAGATTAGCCGTGGACAACATGCAACTCACTCTCTCACATAAAGTACGGTTATACCTCTCAGCCACACCATTAGAAGATGGATTATAAAGAGCTGTCAACTCCCTTTTAATCCCATATTCTTCGCAATAACGCTGAAATTCAGCAGACGTTGAGAGGCGGAAGTGAAAAAAATAGACCCGGTGGCCTCTACACCAAGACTATGCACAATGGCCTCATCATGGGGAATACACAATAGGGGCACCACCTAGCAAGATATGCGGCTAGGACGCATACATATACACAATGAAGTATGCATGGAAAACAATTTCAAGATCCACGCCCAAATGTGGAATGGGGTGGTCGGAGAATAAGGTGAGAGGAGTGGTGAGTGAGTGAGGATGGACTCGCTACGCGTGCATGTAGTAAGGAAGATAACGAGGTCAGGGATACATGCAAGTATGCTCACTTCTCATACAAAAGGTGGCGAATCCGCACACCTTAAGATGGAAGTAGCAAGATGATAAGAATATGAGAGGGAGAGAGAGTGTGTGTGTGTGGTGGCGAATCCGCACACCTTAACATAAGCAGAAAAAAAATGGCAAGGAACAAGCATATACCATACTCACAATGAGATGTATCCAAAGCGACACAAAGTATGGCACCAAGATGGAGTGTGTTGATTGCTTGCAAAGATGAATACAATAGGTAGCGTATGGCAGAAAAATGAGAAGGGAACAAGATCGTAGGAGGCATAATGGAGAGATGGGAGTTGATGGCGAGGAATATCACGAGTGTGTCCACCCTTTTTCTTCTTGAAATTGTGCCTTCAACCCTTAATTACAAGTGGTGTGGAGGTGTGGTGCTCATCTTTTGTGCATGGTGATGGTGATGATGATGGTGTTGTGATTATGTGATTCGGGTTCATGCTACAAGCATGTAGCACAAGAGTGTGTATGGATAGGTGTGTGTGAGTGTGTATCTCCCCCCCCCCCAAGTGAACTCTCATGGCCTCCTTATATATGGAAGGAGGGAAGGATTTAGCAATATTTCTATTTGAGAAGAGTGTCCCACTTTGGTGACTAGGAAAATGGGGTGCATGTGACTGTGGCTCCCATCTTGTCTCCTCATTATTTAAAATACCAGAGTCAATAGAGAGAGAAGAAGAGAGAATGTGGGTAGGATGTAGAGGATAGGAAATATTTACAATAGTTTAGCTTTGGATAGACATAAGCTTATTAGGGAGAGAAGAGAGAGGTAAGAAAATTATAAGAGAGGTTGTCGAAGGTGGATATTTGTTGATGAGGATGGATCCTCCAAAAATGGTGATAGAATTACTCTAGACTAGCCAAGACCTCATTAAAAGAGCCTTGTCTCTTGTAATCATGCTTGAAGATTTGTAGAACCATAGCCATTCTAGAAGGAAGAAAAGTGGGGATGGCTTGTGTCACCATTACACGAGAAAACTGGGGTCCACTACAAAAATCATATCTCCGGGTTCATAACTCCAAAAATTCTGAAAAAAATTGAGCTAAAAGTTGAGATCACGAGCTACATCTTTCATGTTGAGCACTCCTTCAGACTCGGGGTTCTTCTTTACTTAAAAAATTCAGCCAAATAATGTATTATTTGTGGCTGCAAAAGTCTTTTGGTGGTCCCCTTTGAGTGGACTTCTCTCTTGCCTTCAAGTGTAAGCTCCTTCATGTGTATGAAAACATGACCTAGAGTGTTGAAAAGATTGGCAATCATCTAGATGGAGGTATTATTGAAATTTGAAAGTGGGGTTGAGGTTTGAAAATGAAAACTAGTGAATAAAATATTTGGTAGAGTGGAATAATATATATACATGAAAACAATATATTAAAAAATACTAGAATATATATATATTTAATATTTAAGGTCAAAAGAGAGATCAACAAAGAAAGCTTACTTATTATGCTACATCGTGATTGATTAGCATAAGTATTATTTATTTAATAAAGGCTAAAACGTTAGTGAAAAAGGGAAGAAAAAATCAAAAGTAACTTATATAATACGAAATATTTATGGTAAAAGAGAAAAAAATATGGGGGGGTTCCCATGCATGGAAAAGCATGGCTCATTAGTCCCCTTCTCTTTGTGCGGTCTTTAAGAGCAATCTTCAATTGAAAATAGCCTGAAAAACCATCACACACACTGTACCTCTCATAACCTGCCACTCAATCTAAGATCTGATCGATGAATGGAAGAGGATATGGGTTCTTCTTAGTGGCTGTGTTTAAGGGTTTAAAATCCACACAAATTCTCCACTTCCCATCCTTCTTTGGACTGACTACAACTGGACTCACCCATTCTGTGGTCTCCACTGGAACTATGAACCCTGCCTTCAACAACTTGTCCACCTCTACCCGCAAGGCTTTCATTTGCTCTTGACCCATCCTTCTTAGCTTTTGCCGCACTGGCTTAGCACCTTCTTTCGGCTCTATATGCATCTCTTCACCCTTGAACCCTCTGATCTCTTCATATGAAGTAATGAACAAATCAGGAAAACTAGCCAGCATATGCAAAAATATATCCTTCTCCATAGCTGAGAGGTCTCCACTAATCATTTGCGTCATTAATTCCTGCTTCTTTGACAACTCAACCTTGGTTTGCATCAGCCCTTCAATCACTTCATAAGGCCCTTCACTTTCATCTTCAACCTCATTCGCAAATGCACCTAAACCAATCTCCTGGATTTCTTTGTCCATCAAAAGAAATGCAACATCAGCATCCTCATCACTGCTGGTAGTGCTATCACTGGCCTCATCTGTCACCGTGGAAGAGTCTTCATCACTATACTCATCCTTATCTTCATAAAGCTCCTCTAATCGTTTCCTTGTGTCCATATTATAAAGCTTCTTGGTACGTGTCTTTCCATAGAGGCTAATCGTACCATGTCGCCAATCTTGAACAGCTCCCACTGCACGTAACCATGGTCTTCCCAGTATAATAGGATATGCTCCTAACCCTGCTGGCATCACATGAAAATCAACCACTGCCTTTGCATCATATGCCTCCACTTCTAAGCTCTTTACAACATCCAAGCATTTTACTTTTTGATGGTTTGCCAATCTGATCCGAAACCCTGACACCCCAGCCACTGTGAGACCCATCTTCTCAACGCATGAGTGTGTTATGACGCATATTTGGGCTCCGCCATCCACATAACCTTGTCCCAAATTTTTCCTTTTATGCCACACATCTACTATTGGACAAATGTCTGGTAGCTCGTTCATTGCCAACACCTTCACTGAACCTCGCTCTGGCTCTTTCTCCATTGGGTTAACCATCCTCTTCCACTGTCGCTTTAGCTTAGGCACCATCTCTATAAGCTGCCCAAAAGTAACATCTGCCTTCCTGCTCGTCAGATCCTCCCTCAAGTCATAGCTTAATTGCCCATCCCCTAGTGGAAAATCTGAAACATGAAACTTTCGACGAGCTCTCCTTTTCCTCTTGGCCTTGACATCCTCGCCTTCATGGCTCTTTCCTTTCTTCTTACTAGGACCTGGGGCACTTCTTCCTTCCTTTTCCTCTGTGGTCCTCTTCCCAATAGGCATCACTAATGTATTCTCTAGCTTTGATGCCTTCTCCAAGGTGACTACACTTAGCACTTTTGTCTTCCCTTTTTCCTCCTGGGTCAGTCCACTGGTTCCTTCGTCTCCCTTAATTTCGATGCCATAATCATTTGACCTAGTTAGCACCTGTCTTGGCAATGGATACATGTCTCCCCCCATCCTTGGTGGCTTATCACAATGCGGGCTGATGTGACCCAACTCTCCACAATTATAACATGTGGGCGTCTGCCTCCAAAATCTACCATTGCTTTGTCCAACACCATTCCTAGGCCTTTCTTCACCTCCTTGCTGATTTGCAAACCTCCCTCGACCTCGATTATTTCCCACTTGACCTAGCATGTTTAGGCTGAGATTCTTCATCAAATCTACCATTTGCCTCATGTCTTGCCTTAGCCCATCATCTTGCACTGCTGTAGTGACCACTGTTGGCATAACCTGAGTAGTAACTACTGGTTCATGATGAACCCCTGACATGCGTCCTTGTAAAGACTCTATAGGCTGAAATTCAGAGCTCATTGGCAAAGACTCCACCCCTAACTGGCTCATTTTCCTCAGCTTCCACTCTTTGTTCCTTGCTACCTCTAGTGCATCCTCATATGTCCTAGGCTTCTTTAGCTCCACCCTCCAACGTATATTCGCCCAAAGACCAGCCAAGAACCTGTCCTTCTTCATCATGTCAGGCGGGGTACCTCTGGTGCTAAAGCCTTGCACATCCGCTCCCATGCCAATGAAAACTTTCGTATATACGCATCTACTGGCTCACCCTCCTTTTGCACTCAAGCCTGTACTTCTTGCCACAATTTGTCAGGATCTTCTATCTTCACAAACTCCACTTCCAACCCATGTCGTAGATTGTCCCAACTCAACCTTACAGGTGGATCAGCCACACGCAACTCCTCTTCAAATGCTTTAGACCAAACTCGTGCATCACTCTTCAAACAAATTTGGAGAAGGCGTAACATTTGCGTAGGGTCATGAATCTGGTTGCTAATGCAGGCAACCTCCATCTTTTCCAAAAATTCTTCCACATCTTCATCACTTCTTCCATGAAACTCCGGATAAGAGACAGCCATGGCTACCCAAATTATGATGCTTTGAGAACCCCTTCGAACACACGTGCAAGAACCCAAAACTTTTCACTATCCAATCCCCAGAAACTTCAATGGAGCTCAGCTTTAGATAAGGACAAACACATGCACATCAAATGAGTTTTCATAGTTAATCATCGGAATGACAACAAGCAAAGGACATTCCAGGATCTCTCTCAATCTTCTTGGCCCAAACATAAAGACTATGCGCTGCTGGAAAAAGATCTTCCTGGACACATGAACATTAATCTGAATTCTTTGAGTTAAATGAAAAGGAGTGAACTGAGGGCCATTTTGATCATCCATTAAAGCCAACCATGAAGCTCCCAAGAAGGCACACCTGACTCAACCTCTGATTTTGCCAAAATTTCAGCAGCATAACAGCATAAATGGCTCAAAAGACCAAAAAACCAGCCATCATAACTTGGAAAAATTTTGGCAGAGTTTCCCCAGAAATAGAGCAGTAGGAACCCAAAATATAGATTGTATATGTATGCATAAACTGTCAACAATAGAACCCGAGCATCAAGTAGGACTCACTAGTACATAGCCTATGGCGAGGTCACAAAAAGGGTTCTCCAGCTACCTGTATCACCGAAAGGATCTCCACATTTGAGAATCCCCCAGCTCAATAAAAACCTCACGCTATCGACCCTCACACGAAGGCTAATGCAAATCGCATATAGTCAAGTCTCAGAAATGACTATCTTCCAGACCAAATCTCAGAAATGGCTGGGACTGCCAAATACAACCAAGTATGGCTCCACAAATGCGTACAATGGCAGTTTCCACAAGTAACGTACAATCCAGCAGACAATGCGCTCAAATAGGCGCCAAGTGATGCATTCCCACAACAACTGCAAGTGACATCACTGCTAGTATATCACTGTACTCCAGCTACCTGTACCTGTGTGAATCACCTGTACCTGTACCTGTACCTGTACCTGTCCCTGTAACCTGTAGCCTGTAACCTGTAATCTGCAACCTGCAACCTGTAATCCCGAAGCTCGAAGCTCGAAGCAGAAGGTACTCGAAGAAGATCCTCAGTGGGGGCACCAAAAGAATGTGAGCGGGATGAAAACACACACAGCACCTCTATAACGACCCGACACACACTCTTGGGAAGATACACACACACACACACACACACTAGGGGGCACCACTCGGCTTACACAACACACCTGGCCGAGACAGGAAACACACCTATGGAGTGAGAGGAGAGAGATTATCCACTTGCCCACTCCACACAAAGACACACACACACACACACCCAAAAAAACTCAGCTCAAAAGAGGAGAATTTCTGATGTTTAGATACAATTGAGCTTGGGCCAACACCAATGGGACAAATAGCTCACACACTATAGGTAAAATAAGCCAGATATAATCACAAACTAGAGCAGAAACTTCGCTCATAGGAGAAACTTACACAGAAAAACAGCAGGAAAAGAGTGAGGAATTTGGCAAAATGGACAGCGCCATCGCGTCCGGAACGGCCCAAAACCCCAGTCTACAATGTCAAAGTGCTCAAATCCGACCTCGGATGAGCAGTTTACGGCCAAAACAGGCTCCAAAATGAGCAAAAACACACCTGCGGCTGTTCCTCCTCTCTTCTCCACGTTTTTTCTGGTTTTCTCTCTGTTTTTTTAGTTCCCACACTTAGCTTTATTACTTGGGCACCCTTGGCCTTTTAGATGACCTCAAACGGACCCCGAACAGGCCGAAAACTGACCTCGCAGTGCATAGTTGTGACCTTTTTGCATCATTCGCACACCTGGCACTCAGCTTTTTTCCAATAATGCATCTCGCCACCACGTGAAGTGGCCCCAAAAAGTGGTCTTAATGATGACCTTTCTGCATAACTCTCACAAGAAAACACCCACGTTGTGTCCGTCCTCATCTGCGTGCAAATATTGACCTCGTTCGCCCTCCTGACGACACTAGATGCCATCTGACGCACCTGCTGACCTCACGTCGTCGGCCCGCGGATAGCTTCCTCGAGAAGTTTTACGCGCTACCAACTTCACTTTATTGTAGAAAAAAACACACTAGTACTGATAATAGTGAAAATCGCCGTACTATGTACATGCTGTCCTACCTGTACACATGTGGGTCCCACATAACCACCTGGCTAAGGAAAATGGGCAATCCTTTATTTGATGCACCATGCATGTATATGTACATATGCGCAATCCCTTGCTCCAAAAAACTCCTGACAACGTGTTGGTATGTGTGATCTGTCTTGAAGTAGGTTGTACTGATTCATGTGAAGCTTAGAGGTGCTTAGTCCTTGTCTAAGCTTGTAGGAGAGGGTGGTGTTCTTTCCTGAAACAAACTCAGTAGATCCCTAGTTTCTCTAGTGAGAGTGTGAGCCAATGCTTCTGTTATCTGTGCTGTAGCATCAGGTGCGACTTGAAAACTGACTATGATAATTACCTCGGTGACTTGAGTTACCCGATTCTCAAAGTAGAATAGTGTTGATTCTCTATTGTGCAGAGCTCCTTCCATTTTGTTGTTGTTGGTTGGTTGTAGGTTGTGGACATGGTTTCCACCTTCTCCTTCTTCTTCTTGGTACTTGACCTATGTATATCCACTGGGTTTGGCGTGTTGGTTGACTCTCCCACTTCAAATCGATTACCATTACGCCTGGCACTCGAGCTTCGATGGAGATGCGGAGTTCGTCTAGTTGTGCTTGGAGCTCTTCTTCTTCTGTCGTCCAGTTAGAAAATCCTTCATACTCATTCATCCATTCACAATAGTTTAGGGTTTTCAGTCTTGTAAACTGAAGGTCTGGAGTTCGATCCTCAGTGGGGGCACCAAATGAGAGGCAGAAGTGAAAAAAATAGACCCGGTGGCCTCTACACCAAGACTATGCACAATGGCCTCATCATGGGGAATACACAATAGGGGCACCACCTAGCAAGATATGCGGCTAGGACGCATACATATACACAATGAAGCATGCAAGGAAAACAATTTCAAGATCCACGCCCAAATGTGGAATGGGGTGGTCGGAGAATAAGGTGAGAGGAGTGGTGAGTGAGTGAGGATGGGCTCGCTACGCGTGCATGTAGTAAGGAAGATAACGAGGTCAGGGATACATGCAAGTATGCTCACTTCTCATACAAAAGGTGGCGAATCCGCACACCTTAAGATGGAAGTAGCAAGATGATAAGAATATGAGAGGGAGAGAGAGTGTGTGTGTGTGGTGGCGAATCCGCACACCTTAACATAAGCAGAAAAAAAATGGCAAGGAACAAGCATATACCATACTCACAATGAGATGTATCCAAAGCGACACAAAGTATGGCACCAAGATGGAGTGTGTTGATTGCTTGCAAAAGATGAATACAATAGGTAGCGTATGGCAGAAAAATGAGAAGGGAACAAGATCGTAGGAGGCATAATGGAGAGATGGGAGTTGATGGCGAGGAATATCACGAGTGTGTCCACCCTTTTTCTTCTTGAAATTGTGCCTTCAACCCTTAATTACAAGTGGTGTGGAGGTGTGGTGCTCATCTTTTGTGCATGGTGATGGTGATGATGATGGTGTTGTGATTATGTGATTCGGGTTCATGCTACAAGCATGTAGCACAAGAGTGTGTATGGATAGGTGTGTGTGAGTGTGTATCTCCCCCCCCCCCAAGTGAGCTCTCATGGCCTCCTTATATATGGAAGGAGGGAAGGATTTAGCAATATTTCTATTTGAGAAGAGTGTCCCACTTTGGTGACTAGGAAAATGGGGTGCATGTGACTGTGGCTCCCATCTTGTCTCCTCATTATTTAAAATACCAGAGTCAATAGAGAGAGAAGAAGAGAGAATGTGGGTAGGATGTAGAGGATAGGAAATATTTACAATAGTTTAGCTTTGGATAGACATAAGCTTATTAGGGAGAGAAGAGAGAGGTAAGAAAATTATAAGAGAGGTTGTCGAAGGTGGATATTTGTTGATGAGGATGGATCCTCCAAAAATGGTGATAGAATTACTCTAGACTAGCCAAGACCTCATTAAAAGAGCCTTGTCTCTTGTAATCATGCTTGAAGATTTGTAGAACCATAGCCATTCTAGAAGGAAGAAAAGTGGGGATGGCCTGTGTCACCATTACACGAGAAAACTGGGGTCCACTACAAAAATCATATCTCCGTGTTCATAACTCCAAAAATTCTGAAAAAAATTGAGCTAAAAGTTGAGATCACGAGCTACATCTTTCATGTTGAACGCTCCTTCGGATTCGGGGTTCTTCTTTACTTAAAAAATTCAGCCAAATAATGTATTATTTGTGGCTGCAAAAGTCTTTTGGTGGTCCCCTTTGAGTGGACTTCTCTCTTGCCTTCAAGTGTAAGCTCCTTCATGTGTATGAAAACATGACCTATAGTGTTGAAAAGATTGGCAATCATTTAGATGGAGGTATTATTGAAATTTGAAAGTGGGGTTGAGGTTTGAAAATGAAAACTAGTGAATAAAATATTTGGTAGAGTGGAATAATATATATACATGAAAAAAATATATTAAAAAATACTAGAATATATATATATTTAATATTTAAGGTCAAAAGAGAGATCAACAAAGAAAGCTTACTTATTATGCTACATCGTGATTGATTAGCATAAGTATTATTTATTTAATAAAGGCTAAAACGTTAGTGAAAAAGGGAAGAAAAAATCAAAAGTAACTTATATAATAGGAAATATTTTTGGTAAAAGAGAAAAAAATATGGGGGGGTTCCCATGCATGGAAAAGCATGCCTCAACGTGTACTCCCTCCCATTGTCAGATCTCAGACATTTAAGCTTACTACCCTTTTGCGTGCTCACAAAAGCATGAAACCTCTTAAATGCATTAAATGTTTCACTCTTATTCTTTTACAAATATGCCCAGCCTTTCCTAGTGCAATCATCAATGATTGTAACAAAGTATAATGCACCACCAAAAGACTTAACAGGCATTGAACATACATCGGAGTGAATTAAATCAAGAGCATTAGCGTTGCGCAAGACACCAGAATAATAAGAAGACTTCTTTTGTTTACCATATAAACAGTCATTACAAAAATCTAACTTGGTGCCCTTTACATCAACCCTCTTCAAAGAGGAGAGCACATCAAGTCCCTTCTGGCATAATGGCCAAGTCTTTTGTGCCACAACTCCAAATGAGAAGCAACTTCGGCCACTGCAAGAAACTTGCCAGGCAAAGCTTTGCCATGTAAATAGTACAATGTACCACTTTGCATCCCTTGACAATGTGCATTGATCCCTTAAGCAACTTCCATGAACCCCCAACAAAAATGGTTGTATTACCCTGTGCATCCATCTGGCCAACAGACAATAGACTCTTCTTGACGCCTGGTACATACCTGACATCTTTAAGTCTAAACTATTGGCCATTGTTTAATGCCAAGCGCACAATGCCGATTCCGTCAGTGTCACAAGCATGGTTATCCCCAAGGTAAACCTTGCCATACTTGCCTGCACGATAAGAAGCAAAACACTCCATAGATGGAGTCACATGAAATGAGGCACCCGAATCTACTATCCAAGACTGTGTAAGGCCATCATTTGCACTTAGCAATGCATCAATGACATCTCTACGTGAGATAAGCATGTCTTCTGCATTTGCTACAACAAAATCTGAGGGGCATGAAGCTGCAACCAAGATCTCCTCACTGTCGGATAACTCTGTGATAACCACACTAGAGGATACATTGACAGTCTCCGAATCCTTGGAGGAGGTACCTGCTGATTTTTCCCCTTTCTTATCCTCTGTCTTCTTCTTCTCCTGTGATTCCTTCTTTCTTTCCTGCTCTTTCTTGAAATACCTGCAATCTGGCTTCTTATGGCCTTTTTTACCACACTGATAACAAGTCACATCCTTATTCCTAGACTTACTTTTGCTCTGCGCAAAGCTTCTGAAACCCTAATCTGGCTCTGATACCAGTTGATGAGCGCGCGGCGGTGTGTGCAAGTGATAGAGCACGTGAAGATGTGCAGGCCTTGAGGCTTGAAGTGGAGGCATTGTGCTGCAGAAGGGAAGCGCTAGCAGAACGTAGAGGGAGAGAGAGAGCTCACGTTTTTGGGGAAAACTCAATAAGTGAGTTTTGGGTTTTTCCACTTTTATTATAAGTGACCTTTAAAAAAATGTGTCCAGGTTCAATATGAACCTGGACAAAGTATAAAAACGTACAAAAAGGGGTTATTTAGGCCTTTAACCCAACACTATGGCTGCCACTTCTTCTGCGTAGTTACGATCTATGGCTGCCATTTCTTCTTCGTAGGCCTTTCTTTCTGCTTCTCTTTCTTGGTCCAACTCCTCCATAGGAGTTAGCGCAATCCTTGACGTAGATGGGGAAGGGGGAGGGTCGGAAAAACCTCCTGGTGGGGAAAATTCTTCTTCGCCTCTCTCATGCTCATCACCTCCAAGCGAAGTATCCATTCCGCTTCGAGTAATGACCATTCTGAAGTCGTGGGTTCTTGTGGTCTTGGGTTCTTAAGTTCATGAGGAACTTGGGTTCTTGTGGGTTTTCGTTCTTGAGGTTCTTGAGTGTTTTGAGGTTTTCTTCTCTTCACCCGAGTTTTACTCTTTTCCGTGGGCGCACCCCTTGGTGGCCTTGCGCTCACACCAAGGTTGCTTTTTCCCACCTCACGTCGATTGGCCGGCCGCTAAGTGCACAGTCCGCTCTCAATGAGTGATAGAGGCACAAGGGGAGGCTGGACAAGCCCTTCTTTCCTGGGATTCCTGTCACTCTTCGAAAAACACGATTAGGAATCGACACGCCCAAGCGAACTTGGGTTTGTGCGACCGCAACAAGCAAAAAAAATTATTGTGGTTCTTTCCTTGAGTTATACAGAACACTGTCAAAGCTCAGATACCAATGATAGGTGCAGAGGAATGAATGTTTGCACTTTGCTCAAGATGAGTGCTCCGAACTGCGCTCAAGGTTGCTTTTGTTCTTATGGAAGGGAGAGCCTTCCGTTCTTAATGAGAGAACGCTATGATCACAAACAAAGTGAATGGGCACTGTGCGTGCAAGTGTATGAGACTGAGAGATAGAGAGAGAAGAGAGATACGACACCAGAGGAGGTTGCTACCTATGGGGCAAAGATATAGCTCATTCCAAAGAAAGCGTTAAAGTCTACTCTAGATGCTTTTGAGGAGGTTGACAGCTTGTGGCCATATGTAATAGCCTCAGCCGAAAAAGGGAAGGTAACTAAACATGTATTACTTGAAGCTGGTGATTGCATACGCCATACAACAGGTTGGGATGACCCTGTGGATTCTTTATCAGTGCATGCCTATCTTGCAGAATGCTATAACGATGAAGCAATTGTGGAAGAGAAGCATAGACGTGAGAATGGAAATGCAGGTCCTTCTACTTCAAAGAGGGTTACAAGAGCCGGAGGAAGAAAGGATCGAGGGCCTTCTTATGAGGCTCCACCACACGTGCCTCCTTCTAAGATTCCTATGGAGGAGGCATGTACAGGAAATAAGAAAGAGCAAGGAAAAGCTAAAGCAAAAGGCCCTGCATACAAACTACAATTTGACATTGAAGCCGCTACAAACTTAAAGCAGGAATTGGAGGAAAGGATTTTGAATAACAAAGTTGAGTTTACCTTGGGTGAGGTTCTTGGCATTGCTAATCGCGAGTTTCATGAAGAAATTATAGATACCATAAAAGGAAAGAGGCAAACTCTCACTGAGTCTATTCCTCCATAGTCTGAGGGTGAAGGGGAGTCACTTAAGGCACATGGAATACATGTTCAAGAGAGTGATTGTGATGAAAGTGTGGTAGGATGCTACCAGTCTTCTCGAAGAGATGCACATGCTAGATTTGCAGATGATGATGATGATGATGAAGCCTCCTATAAAAGCCACTACTCCAAAAGTCATTGGGCAAGAGCTACAACAGAAACCTTAGTCAAGGTGGGTGATCTTGAGGAGCCATATGTTGCATTGATAGATCATGGCTCTGAGATCAATCTTATGTCCAAGAGTCTTTACATGAAGGATAAGTGCCCGATAGACACAGACCATGGGTGGATGATTAGAGCTGCAAATAACTCATCAGGAGAGCTGTATGGGGCTTGTCCAAATGTGAAAGTGATGATTGGTAATGTGAAGGATGAGCAAAATTTCTTTGTGCAGGAGATTTCTACCTATCCTCTTATCCTTGGGCAGCCATACGTCACAGCCGTTCACACGGAAACAAAGGTCTTGGATGATGGTTCTGCTTATGCTAGGGTAAAGAGCAGAGATGGGAAGCGAGCTGTGCAATTTTTGACTGTGTGTGTGATTCACGAGAGGAACCACAATAGTCTTTGTGAGTATCCTCTACCGAAAGCGAACAAAGAGTTCAAAGAGTACAGGGAGACAAGAGGTTTTGGCCATGTACCATTGTGAAGCGGGATTGCAATGGTACAAGAAAAATATTTTCTCTTGACCCAAAGTGAGAAGAAGCTTTTTCTACAGGTTTCCAGGGATTAACAGAGCATGGGTCAATATGTTTTATGAAGCTTGAGGATATGAAAAAAACTGCACGACAATATGTATATAATGTATAGAAATACATGAAAGAAAATGGTTTCATAGAGGATAGTAAATGCATTTTAGGTTTCTTTGAACAAGTTTCTCATGTAGATACTATGCTTGAGCTTGAAGCTATAATGGATTCTAGCATGCAAGATGGAACCCACATTGTGGAAGATGCTCTATGGAAATGTATGATGTGATTGAGGCTTTTGAAGATCAGAAAGATTTCAATGCTAATGAAGGACTGGAAGTGCGTGTGGAGACCAAGTACAAAACGGTGGCAAAGAAAGTGAGACCAGTTGCCTTACCTTTACCATCAGATTGCAGGAAAAAGCTAGAGCAAGCTTCTTTGCAGCCGAGTCTCAGGGATCCAAAAAGAACTTGACACAAGTTCACAATGGAATCCCTAAAAGAGATAAAAGTTGGCTGTGAAAAGTTTTTAACAGAAGAAGAGAAAAAGAGTCTTAAAGAAATGCTTTCAAGACATGGTAAGGCTTTTGCTTTCCAGCCACATGAGATAGGGTGTGTTGATCCTAATGTTATTGCACCTACGGTGATCTTCACTATCCCTCATGTACCTTGGAATCTACACCCAATTCCGGTTCCGAAAGCACATTTGCCAAAGCTAATAGAACTACTCAATGAAAAGATTAGCATGGGTATCTTGGAGCCTTCTTGTGCGCCATATTCGAAAAGGTGGTTCACTGTGCCTATAAAGAATGGAGCTTTGCGATTCATACAAGATATGCAAGCTGTAAACAAGGTTACCATCAGGAATGTGGTTACAGGACCTATAGTGGATGAGTTTACAGAGGCGTTTGTAGGAAGGTCAATTTACTCAATGGGGGATCTCTATTCAGGGTACGATCAATTTTAGCTAGATGTTGAGAGTAGAGATCTGACAACTATGAAAACACCTTTGGGACTTGTAAGGATATGTACCTTATCTCAAGGAGCAACAAATTCAGTTGCACATATGATGAATGGGATGAACAAGGTTCTACGTGACTTCATACCTCAAATTACAATGCCATTTCTTGATGATGTCCCCATCAAAGGATGTGAAGACAAAGATAAAGATGAAGCTATGGATTCAAGGGGGTGCCGCACGTTTGTTATAGACCATATCAAAGGTTGTGAGAAGATTTTGTCAAGGATGGAAGAAGTTAATCTTACCCTATCAGGACAAAAATCTGTATTTGGAGTTAATGAAGCGTTGATTGTGGGGCATATGTGTGGTCCGTATGGTGGAAGGCCTTGTCCAAAAAAGATGGATGCAACAAAAAACATGAAAGAAACATGTACAACTATAACTGAAGTTCGAAGATTTCTTAGTGCTTGCGTCTTCTATCTTATTTGGATACCACATTATGCACATGTAGCAGATCTTCTTTATAGGTTGTTGAGAAAGAATCAGAAGTTTCGATGGGAAGAAGAGCACACAAAAGCCATGAGAAAGCTAAAGAAGCTACTTCTTTCATCGCCAACCTTGAGAAAGGTAGACTATGCATGTGAGAGACCTGTCATTGTGACAGTGGATACGAGTCCTACAGGGATAGGATGGGCAGCAGGGCAAGATGATGATGAAGAAAAAAGGTATGTGGTGAGATTTGGAGCCAAGATTCTGAGTTCTCGCCAACGAGATTATGCACAAGTAAAAAGGGAACTATGGGGGGTGGTTACAGCATTGAGGTGTGACAAGGAGTACTTGATAGGGGCATCAGTGGTTGTGGAAACTGATTGTTTGCCTCTTCTTGGAATGATCACAAACTGTTCGATTCCTGATTGCAATGCTGCGATGGATAGCCTACATAAAGTCCTTGAATCCTAAGTTTAATCATATTGCAGGGAAAGACAATCCAATGGCAGATATGCTATCTAGGGCAAGGTATGAAGATGAGCAGGACATGATTATTGAGGGAGATGATGTAGGCACAAAGTTTTACACTATTGATCATGCAAACAGTAGTCATGCATGTTTTGTGTCTTCACTTGAGTCCTTTTCAGAGGAACTATATGAGGATGAATGGCTCTTGATAGGTCGCTACTCAATCACTCTGCAAAAGAAGAATGATTGGACTGAGCAGGAATTTAAGAGGATAAGAAGAAAAGCATATGGATACTTCTTGAGGGATGGCTACCTATGGAAGCATCCTAAATGAAGATTTGGAACACCATTGCGGGTAGTATGCGATAAGCTTACTCAACAACAAATCATCAAGGAGTTCCATGAAAATCTATGGGAAGGACATTGAGGTGTATGGGCAACATTTGCTAAGGTAAAAGAAAGGTATTGGTGGAAAGGGATGTATAAGGATGTGGCTGAGTTTGTTGAGTCTTGTGTGACATGCCAAATGTATTCAAATGTACGACATCGTGATGGACTACATCCTACTTATCCATTAGCCATGCATTACAAATGGTTTGTGGACTTGGTCACAATGCCTTTGGGACTTTGGAAAATGAGGTATTTGGTGCTTGCAAGAGAAGATTTTTCTAATCATGTTGAAGGCCGTGCATTGAGGACAGAGAGTACACAAGCTGTATGTAAATTTCTTCTTGAAGATGTGATTTGTCGCTATGGGTGTGTGGAAAAGATAATTGAAGATAGAGGAGAATTGGATGCTGATGAAGCAAGGGAATTCTTCTCTAGAATGGGCACCAAACTAGCTTTAACTTGTGCTTATAATCCAAAGGGAAATGGAAAAAGTGAAAGAGGGCATCCTCCAATAATCAAAGCTTTAGCTAAGGCTTGTGAAGGTAAGCTTGGAGAGTGGCCAAGGTTACTGCCATTTGCATTGTGGGCTGACCGTTCAACACATAGTTCAGTCACTGGCTATATGCCTGTTGAATTGATGTATGGTCCAAAATCTGTGATGCCAATTGAAGATGTAGTTCTTACATGGAATGTATTGCCATGGGAAGATGGAATGAGTAGAGAAGACCTTCTTACATTGCGCATACGGCAATTGGAAAGAAGGCCTGAAGACATTGAGCTTGCAAAAGCTCGACTAAAGAATGCAAGGTTAAAAAACAAAGACAGATTTGACAAGATACATAGGCTCAAACCAAAAGACATGAAAGAAGGTGATTGGGTGTTGGTGTACGATAGTAGCCTTGAAAACCAGCACTCTACAATAAGGAAGCTTGCAAAGAGATGGTTTGGTCCTTATGTTGTCAAACATGTGCATGGAAATGCAACTTACACCTTGCGTGAACTGGATGAGACAGAACTGAAAATTCTCATTGTAAGAAAAAGAATTAAATTATTCAAAAGAAGAGGGGATGCTGATCCATTTGATGCACAACTAAGTGAAGAGGATGATGAAGCCAACTATATGCAAATTGAGGATAAAAGTGAGAATATTCCGTCTAACCATGAGTTTTAATGCTCTACAAATGTTGTTGTGGCACATACCGGAGGATGTGAAGGTTCAAAGAGGGTGGATGTCGTGCCGTGGCACGTACATAGTATGAAATAAAAACATTCACCTCACTCTTGACACTTCTCGGTGTATGTAAATAAAAGCAATCATGTACATATTGTGATATATGTTGAAGCATCTACTGCGGTCATTATCATGTATATACCTATTCGGGGAGTCGTGGCCCTGGATGTGGCGCATTTGCGTGCTTTTCCACTTGATAAGATGCTTGATTTGGTTTGACAATGTACATAGTCCAAGTGTTTCATGGTGGCACACTCATCTCGCCTATAAAGACTGATGCGGGTAAAAACTGCCAAAAATAGTAGCTAACAGACACCGTTGCAGAATTGCATGGAAAGTGACCCAAAATGGTATATTGATTAAAAATGATGCTTATCTATGCCTTTTATGCTTATGCGAGTGATCCCACAAATTTAGGGATTTTTATGACTCCGTTTAAGATTTTTCGCATAAAAAATGGCATTTTTTGGGTCAAAAATGAGCTGAAAATGACCTAGTTTTGGTCCAAAGTGGCAAAATGACCCAAAAATTGACACATCAGCTCATATTTCCGTGGGTAAGAGAGGGAGGGCTGCTTTTTACAGAAAATACCAGCAATTTTGCTCTACTGTGAAATAGCTTCCATGGTTGCCCAATCTATGTGTGTTGCAGTCCCGCCTCTTCGCAGTCTTGTATCTGAGCTTGTGAGGGAGTGAATTAGGGTTTTCCCTTATCAAAATGGTGTGTGAGCTTCACTTTAGAAGCTCATAAATCTCTGCAAAATCAGAAAATTGTCTTCGTGAAGGTGGAAGCTCGAGCATTCTTTCAACTGTTTGATGTTACGACTATGTAATTGGGGGCGAGGCTACATGATACCATGAAAGAGGTTTGGGTTTTGATTGAGAATTGTGCTTGTATGAGCATTGAGGTTTCATGGCTGAAACTTTAGTGTTTTTTAAATGGTCTTTTAAAGTGAAATTGAATGCAATTTGGTGATCCTCTGATCATAATCTCGACTACGAAAATAAGCAGACTCCAAGCACGATAGGAAAGAGGGTTTGTGACTTTGCTGTCACGAATGCTCTTAGATTTTCTGTCACTCTTAGAAAGAGGGTTGGTGATTCTTCACAAACGCTTTTTCACAAAGTGTTTGTGACTCTCATCACGAACTCTCACAGCCAAAGGTTTTGCACCTTCCCAGCTAGACCGCACACATTCCGACAACGCGTTATCACTAGAGTTCATTTAGGTTCTCTTTCTGTCTCTATTATTTAGCTAGAACTATGTCTTGCTCTCTCTAGCAATAATCTACTCAAATAAAGCATCGTTTGTGGAGCGGTCATCATTCAAGAATGCAGGCTGAAAATGCGGTTTGGAGCTAAAAATACAAGCACCAAGTATGGGTTTGCCAGTAACTTAGAAAACAGCCAGAAACTCAGCTACTTGACTTCTCAAGTACATCCCCCACGACATCATATCAATTATAAAAACAGCTGACAATGTTTTAAAGCAAAAGGTTGTCTTCAGTATCCAAAGTGCATGGTCTTGTACATGCTTTACTTCGGTTGAAGATCGAAGTGACCTTTTGAATCTCATTTAGTTCTTCATAACAATTTGTGTGTCACTTGTTAACTCTAGCATAATCTCTATCATGAAACTTTGACGAAATGATTTTGAAACTTTTGAAACTCTGTCAACAAAATGTTTTGAAACTCTAGTGCTCGTTTCCTTATCTCTTAGTAAGAGATAATGTAGCACCTTAATCATTCTTAAGCATGTGAGCAAAAACATCAAAATTTAATTGGGCATTCATTTATGTCCATACGGATATCTACATAGGTCTCAAGAGGCCAGTTATGATTAGATTAAGAAAAGGTCAATGACCAAAAGTGCAGGGAGTGCTGTGGCAAGTGAATTCTGTTTAGTTCCTCTAGCAGTGTGCTTGTATTGTCACATAATGAGGGCTTATTGACATGTCTACTTCAAGCAAATGAATTCTGTTTAGTACTTCTAGCAAGTGTGCTTGTATTGTCACATAATGAGGGCTTGTTGACATGCCTACTTCAAGCAAGAACGAAAAAAATTTCCTACATAGTATCCACAATGATAGACTTGCTTTTAGTGCTTTATAACTTCAAAATTCTGTATAATCAACACAAATCAACCAATCCTAAAAGCTGTTGTTTGCATCTGATTTGCATGCAGTATGCACTGTTTATGGTTCAGCCACTGACACTCTTATGTGTGCTCAACTTTCCAGATTCATTTCAGAACGCAGTCAACACAGTCAGCACAAGTGTCATTATTGGGATAGTACTTTCTGTTTTGACTGTGATCATTGTGGCTGTTGCTGTGTTTTATTGTCTGTGTATAGTAGACAAGAGATCTAAGAATGGAGGCATTGAATTTCCATCTGTGCACATTGGCTGAAGAATGCCACCTGCTCAGCGTACGTCTTCAGGTATTAAAGTTTTTGTGTATGTGTATGTGTATGAGAGAGAGAGGGAGAGAGGGAGAGAGGGGGAGGAAAATGAGGGAAACCTCCGCCCTATGAAAACCCTAATCCTACAGTGTGTGTGGCTGCGACCTCTAACCGTAAGGCCTTGTGACCTACCCCACTACTTGCGTCGCCACCAAGCTTTCCTGCTAGTGTGCTGCCCGTCATTGTCTGCATCCTGCCACCTCCCGCCCTCAACTGCTGTTTACACCCTCCATCGTTGGCCTGGATTGGCTGACTTGGCTGCACTCCTGGGCCGCCACCTGCCTCGTCTGTGCCGCCCAGTGTTATCTCGCTGCCCCTATTTTCTGCCTACGCCGCCTGTAGCATGCCTGCCACACTCGACTAGTAGCCATAGCCTCCGTCCTTGCCCTTCAGCCCTGCCCTTGCCTGCCCCGCCTGCTGCCTTTGCATCCATGCACCTGCGTCCCGCCTCCTCGGTGCTGCCCCAACGTGCTGCCCGTTGCTTGAGCTTGCAGCCTCGCTGCCCACTGCCCAAGTCTGTTGCCCAAAGCTGCTGCTCTCTGCCTCTACCCGCCACCCTGCTCGGAGAGAGTTGGACTCTCGGGGAGCTGTACTTGCGGACCTAATGATAAAGAAATACCGGAAGGGGTGCTAGTCTTTGGGGGCCAATACATCTTGGCTCGGAACTCCGCCATGCCGTGTTGTAGGTTCAGTTTCAGGAGGACTTCAACTATGCTTTACGGAGTTCAGATTTGGGGACGCTCAGTGGACCACCATGGCAGATCTGGTAGCACTGATGGATGGAGATGTATGGAGAGGCCTTTAGTCTCTACAATGTCTTGGATGATTCGGGCTAAGGCCTCAGTGCCACATGAGATTATTCGAGTCGAGCTAGCTGCCCTCCCTCTCGTGGTCGAGGCACTTACTAGATCAGGATCCTTCATGCATAGTTTATGGGACCTCCCCAGAGACAGATATACTCAGCTAGCCCTTGAGTCATCCCGACAACTAGCACTACAGGGGATACAACATGCTGGTATGGGCAGATGACATTATGGTTTCAGTCACAATATTTCAGCATGGATATCACATAGACAAAGATTACTAGACTCATACGTCAAGATCTGATTCAGCTAGATACCAGGAGCACTTGGGATACATCTGCGACACAGGAGTTGGGCACGAAGATGGATTTCTATAGAGAACATCTTTCAACTAACAGAGGATGGATATGTGATCAGACCGGCCTATATGGACACTCATTTATCCCATGGGATACGATGTGCTATTGGTCAGATGTGCACATCATCGCATCAGCTAGAGATTGAGATTGACAGATTTAGGAGAGTACCAGCAGAGCCAGAGACAGAGTTACATCACATTTGTCATTGTCCGGTATACTATGATATACGAGGCCGCTTTCATTGTCTATTCAGAGAGGGCTTTGGAATGTTGGTTAGAGTCATCAAATATCAGGATCAGAGATGCCTTGGGTTGTTTTTGCTAGAGCTACACAGACACAGGGAGAGTCTTTTGAGGAGATCAGGTAGTGGGAGACATTCACAGAGGGAGGTCACTGATTTTTTTAGAGCAGGGACTCGGGAGTCAGATGAGCAAGCTTCACAGCAGACTTAAAAGCCCACCTATACCAGAGGTGTAGGTGTTGATAGAGCCATTGAGCTCGAGAGAGCTAGACGCCCATGTCTACAAGGGCGACCAAGACACCAACGGAGGCTCCATCAAAGGATCATGACTATTCTAGCACGCCATGGGAGACGTCCAATACGGCTATTTACAGAGGTGGACATTGACGATGCTCTTCAACGACCGATGCAATGCTTTCTCGGACAACGCCTGATGCCGGGCATCCTCGGGCATTGATGATGTGATGATTTTCAATTTACTTCATTTTTTATTTTGTATTCAAACATTGTATTAGATCCACCAAGATTGATCAGTTTGGTCTCATAGGTTATTTTGGCCTTTTGAAGACATTTAATATATATTTTGTTTCGTTTCCTTTCATCTCTCTCTCTCTCTCTCTCTCTCTCTCATTTCATTACGTTGGGTGATGGATTATGAGGACCAGAGATGCCTCGGACTCTTTTTACTAGAGCTGAGGAGGCACAGGGACAAACTATTACAAGACAGTTCTCCACCAGCAGATCGACAGCGCACTATGCGTGACTTCTTCAGTAGAGAGGGAGAGGACCTTGGGACACAGACTCCGTCTATGGATACAACCACACCCTCAGGACCACGTCCATCGAGGCCTAGAGGAGTCCGTCTTGATCAGGCCACTGCACAGGGTCGTACTCGCCGTCCTCGACCACCCGAGCCTCGACCCAGACCCCGCCATTTGCACCAAATCAGAGGCATCATCGCTCGACATCGGAGACGAGTGCCACCTTTCAGCGGCCTCTCTATACTGGATCTACCCATCTGGGATATCCTGGGATAGAGGAAAGGGAGATAGAAGTTGATGGTCAGATTTGGATGGGATCAGTCATGTATTTGTACATATTCTTAGTTTTAGCTTTGTAGACTCAAACATCACTATGATGTTGAGTAGATCTTTTTTCTGTTTCAGTAGATGAGAGATGTATTACCAGATGTATAGTTTCTTGTCTCATGGGCCATTTTGGCTCTTTCGAGACGTTAATATATATTTCTTTCTTTCTTTCTTCTCTCCCTCTCTCTGTCTCTTTGTCATGGTATTTAATACCACCCCACAGTGGATCAGGAGGTCAGCGCCCGCCTTCACATACGGCCAGGAGAAGGTGGAGTATACAGATGCTTACACTTACCTTGGAGTGCTTTTTAGTGGGCCAGCATTTTCATTGAGGAGGGCAACAGAGACTAGATTGACCAGAGCCCATGCAACATTGGGTAGATTGGAAAGGATGTGTTCACAGGTTCAGTTTCAGGAGCCTCGGACGAAGCTCTGGCTCTTTGACACTTTGGTGGCTTTTGCACTGCTTTATGGAGCTGAGATTTGGGGACCTTCACTGGATCATCACGGGAGGACAGGCTGTAGTGATGGATGGGGGGACATGGAGAAGCCTCTAGTCTCTATGATCTCGCAGCTCATTAGAGCCAAGGCTTCAGTACCACGTGCTATTGTACGAGCAGAGCTAGCTGCCCCTCCACTGGTGGTTGAGGCGCTCACCAGATCTGTCTCCTTCATACACCGCATGTGAGAACTTCCCAGAGACAGATATGCACGCCTTGCACTTGAGTCCTCTCGACAGTTAGCCATGCAGGGAGATACAGCATGTTGGTATGGGGAGATGACATCAGCCACATGGGTTTAGCATAGACAGATTGCCTCCCTTCCAGTACTCACTGGATGCACCCTCTCTGACTCTTACACAATCTGAGATCACCAGGCTCATTCGCCAGGACTTGACTCAACTAGACACCAAGAGGACATGGATATAGCCAGCACATGAGCTGGGCACGAAGATGGGTTTCTACAGAGAGCATCTCCTCCAGCTTACGGAGGATGGTTTTGTGACGAGGCCCAGATACATGGACATCCACTTGTCTCATGGGATACGATGTGCTATTGGCCAGATACGCACATCTTCACACCAGCTGCGGATCGAGACTCGGAGATACAACGGAGTACCATTAGAGGCCAGGACATGCCCCGTGTGTGACATCGAGCTTGAGACAGAGTTGCACTACAAATGCCACTGCCTCGTCTACTACGAGATACGAGGCCACTTCCATTGCTAGTTCAGAGAGGGCTTTGGACCATTCTCTAGAGTCATGCGGTACGAGGATTAGAGATGCCCGGGCTTGTTTTTGCTCGAGCTGCGCAGACACAGAGAGAGCCTGATGAGAGGAGAGGCTAGCCAGTCTCAGAGACAGATCACAGACTTCTTTAGAGCTGCCACTGGACACCCGGAAGAGTTACTACCACAGCAGAGCTCGTCGCTTTACACTAGAGGCACACTGATTGACCGAGCGCCTGAGCTGGGGAGATCCAGACGCCCACGACTGCGGAGGACTACACAGCATCGACGGAGGCTGCATCAGAGGATTCAGGTCACTTTGGCTTGACATGCATGACGCCCGATCAGGCTACTGACCATGGAGGAGATTGATGAGATCCGCCAGCGACCGATGCTGGATCTCCTGTGATCTAGCTATCCCAGCTAGCTGTTTAGCTTCTTAGTCCACACATAGCAGTTTAGGATTTTTTAGGATTCCATAGTATTTTAATCAATGATGGGGGTGGAGAAGCCTTCACACACAAAGGCATGGAGAGTGGGCAAGAAGAGTGAGGGCCCCGGAGAATCTTCAAAGGAAAGAGCTCTCATACTACGCTTCCCTTCATTGGAAGAGAAGAAGGAATTCTTGAGGAAGAGACCTACTCTCAAGAAGACAGGTATTTTCTTAGGCGATGACCTCACTCTCTCACAACTTGCGCATATGAGAGAAGTAATGCCCGAGATTCAAGCGGCAAGGGAGAAGGGGAAGATGGCCTTTTACAGAGATGGTCGGGTGGTGATTGTAGAGCGGCGCTCTACATGACGGTGCGAGACCTATGGGACCACATTGAGGATGGCGACTTGGAATTGTAATGGGTCTATGAGGTTGGATGTTGGTGCCTTTGAGGACAGTTTCAGAGACAAGGACATTGTTTTCTTTTCAGAGACTCACCAGGCCCCTGGCCAACTGTTGCCACATGTGGTGGGATACAAATGGGAGACAGCCCACAGAACAGTCACGAGATCTGAGCATGGGAGTAGAGGTTCAGGAGGAGTAGCGGTGTTGTTTAGGGAGGAGCTACAGCCACTACTACATATTGTACGGAGAGATGATCAGGCTAGATACATGTGGGTGAGGCTGAGAGCTGACACAGGTCGATTTCTATATATTGCTATATGTTACTTCCCCCCCAGTACGTCAGTATATGCTGTATCCAGAGGGCAGTCGCCTTTCTCAATTCTAGATGATGATATATGGGAGTTTTCTAGGGATGGTGATATCATCCTCCTAGGAGACTTCAATGCTCGAATGGGCAACTGTCAGACAGTCTTCTACGACACTTCAGATGAGATGCTTAGAGAGTTGGATGTGGGTGAGCTGGGGTTTGACAGATGCTCACATGACAGAGAGCAGACTGAGTATGGGAGATACCTCACGGAGATGACGACTACACATGGGCTAGCCATACTTAATGGCTTACAGCAGTTTCCTGGAGCAGCAGGCTTCACATGCGTTCCACACAGACATGGGGCCAGTACAGTGGACTATGTTATGACACAGCCGAGCTTTATTCCTTGTATTCAAGATTTCACAGTGGGAGCCAGACCAGTGGGCGTAGCAGTGGATCATGCTCTCTTGACACTGTCCGTATCTTTTCAGTTTAGTACAGCCCAGAAATCAGGAGGCAGGTCACACACCCGTTATACATTTACACCAGAGACTGACTCGGTTTATACAGAGGCGATCTGGGATCGTCTATGCACAGTTGCTCCAGGCCTCTCAGTAGAGGAGTGCACTACTTTACTGATTGAGACACTACATGATGCAGCATCAGAGGCATACCCACACACTCAACCGGATCGGAGGCGACATTCTGGGAGCATGCCCCAGAATAGTTGGTATGATGAGGAGTGCAGAGAGATGAGAGCCCAGCTTCAGAGGGATCTTCATTTAGGAGTCATCACCTACAGACAGTCGCGGATTGCTTTCCGGCGTCTTGTGCGAAAGAAGAAACGAGCTTACCTGGCCCAGATGGAGCGAGACTTGTATCAGTTGTTCTTGAGTAGAGACTCAGGCGAGGCATGGCGACTCTTCCATGAGCACTCCCCTCCCCCAGTGATTACTTCTCCTGATGTGTGGGGCCAGTATGCGACATCGTTATATACGGTTCCTGGGCAGGATCCCCTTCCAGATCCTACAGAGCCATGTCCACCTACGAGCACCTTCTTTACCACTGAGATGGTAAAGAGAGCCATTGACAGGATGAGGACCAGGAGGGCTTACGATCATGACGGTCTAGTAGCGGAGCACTTTATACATGCTAGGGATATGCTGATGGAGGTTCTTGCAGTGTTGTTCAATCGTGCCATGTGTGAGGGATTACCTGAGACTTGGAGGTTGTCTACTATTGTGCCTATATTCAAGGCAGGTGATCCTACAGAGCCTGGAAATTACCGCACTATTATGGTTGGACACACACTGGCACGATTGTATGCATCCATTATTGAGCAGCAGTTGAGTAACTGGGCAGAGGGTGAGGGTGTACGGGCAAAGGGACAGGCAGGTTTCAGGAGGGGTTTCTCCACTCTTGACCATATTCTGACACTCAGAGCTATCATTGAGGAGGGCAGGTCACATGGGAGACGGATTTATTGTAGCTTTGTGGATTTCCGCAAAGCATTTGACATGGTACCGAGAGCTCGACTGATGCGCAGACTGCAGGAGATGGGGGTGCCCACAGTGTTGATTTGGGGGATTATGGCTTTATACAGATCAGTGATGGGACATGTACGCACCCCAGAGGGGATATCTGACTTAGTTCACTCCACTATCGGGGTGAAACAGGGTTGCCCATTGTCTCCTACTCTATTTGGTATGTATGTTGATGAGGTGTCTGATTACATTGACAGAGAGGGTGATAGAGGTGCCCAGTTGGCAGGGACGTGGATCCCATTGTTGTTATATGCTGATGATATTGTCTTGATCTCTGACTCACCAGAGGGTATGCAGCGACAGTTGGATGCATTACACAGTTTTGCAGCGGATAGTGGATTGTCTGTAAACCTTGGTAAAACCAAGGTCATGGTGTTTAACACCACACCGCAGTGGATCAGGAGATCGGCACCGACCTTCACGTATGGTCAAGAGATTGTGGAGTATACAGATGCATACACTTACCTTGGGATAGTCTTCACTGGGCGGAGGTTTTCTTTGGGGAGAGCAGCAGAGACTAGACTGACCAGAGCTTATGCGGCCTTGGGAGGCTTGGAGAGGATGTGTTCGCAGGTTCAGTTCCAGGAACCTCGGACAAAGTTATGGCTCTTTGATACTTTAGTAGCCTCAGCTATGATGTATGGGGTACAGGTATGGGGACCTCCTGTAGGCCAGGATGGTTGGAGACGTATGGAGAGGCCCTTGGTATCTATGATCTCCCGATTGATTAGAGCCAAGGCCTCCGTACCTCACGCGATCATTCGAGCAGAGCTAGCTGCCCCCCGCATGGAGATTGAGGCGCTTACCAGATCAGTGTCCTTTGTGCACAGCCTATGGGATACTACTAGAGACAGATATGCTAGACTGGCCCTTGAGTCTTCCAGACAGTTAGCTCTACAGGGGGACACTTCATGCTGGTATGCACAGATGACTTCATGGTTTCAGACGCATGGCTTCACCATGGACAGGTTGCCCCCTTTCCAGTATTCTCTTCAGGCACCCTCGCTGTCTCTTACACGGGTGGAGATCACTAGACTCATTCGTCAGGACCTGATCCAGCTCGACACCAGGAGGACATGGATAGAGCCGCCTCAGGAGTTGAGCACGAAGATGGCTTTCTATAGAGAGCATCTTCTCCACCTCACAGGAGATGGGTTTGTGATTCGACCCAGCTACATGGACACACATATGTCTCATGGTTTGCGTTGTGCCATTGGTCAGATACGCACATCCTCACATCAGCTCGAGATTGAGACTGGTAGATTCAGAGGGATACCAGCAGACAACAGGATATGCCGATTATGCCAGAGAGAGCCAGAGACAGAGTTGCACTACATATGTCATTGCACAGTGTTCTATGAGATACGGGGGCGTTTCCACTGCTTATTCAGAGAGGGTTTTGGTCCTCTATCTAGGGTCATGAGTTATGAGGATCAGAGATGTCTTGGACAGGTATAGAGACACTTTACTGGGGAGAGCTAGAGAGAGGCAGTCCCAGAGACACATTACAGATTTCTTTTCACTAGATATGGGACAGCCAGAGGAGCAGCCACCACTGCAGAGCTCGTCCCACACTCATTTGACCACTACTGGCACTCTCATCTACTTGAGTTACACAGGTATAGAGACACTTTACTGGGGAGAGCTAGAGAGAGGCAGTCCCAGAGACACATTACAGATTTCTTTTCACTAGATATGGGACAGCCAGAGGAGCAGCCACCACTGCAGAGCTCGTCCCACACTCATTTGACCACTACTGGCACTCTCATCGACCGAGCATTGGAGCTACACAGATACAGACGACCGCGACTGAGGAGAGGAGCTACACAGCATCGACGGAGACTACAACAGAAGATTCGAGCCATACTCTCTCGACATTCAGAGTGCAGATGAGGATGGATCCTCACCATTTCTTCCATCTTTGTTTCACACACTGTTACATCCAGTTTACCGGGTACCTATTGTATCAGTTGCTACACCCACGTAGTTTTAGATTGTAGTAGTAGTAGTAGTATTTTGTTCCACTTCTAGTTCTTTTCTAGTTCTTTTGTACCCAGACATGGTATTAGATTCACTATTTTGTAACTGATTGGTCTCATAGGTCATTTTGGCCTTTTGAAGACGCTAATATAACATTTCATTTCATTTCATTTCTCTCTCTCTCTCTCTCTGGTGTTTTCCACTAGCGATCTCTCTTCCTCTTGCTAGGGATACCCTTCCCTTGCCGTGTGCACACCCTCTTGGTGTGGCATTGATTGTGGTGAGTTACCGTGCTCGTACGGTGGGCGGTTTGCGCTAGGAGCTTAAGTACGAGGAGATCCATCGCAATAGATCCGAGATCTATTGGCTGCCCGATCTAGAGAGGAGGTTTACTCGCGGTTGCATACAAGTTTATCACCTGATTCACCCTTTTCCAATGCACCTTTGACATGGTATCAAAGCCACGACGGGCTCTTGAAGCGGATCGGTGATTTGTACGAGTTTTTGGTGCTGAATTTTTGCGATGAAAAGAGACGGTTTGCTGTTTTTTTTGCGTTTTTCACTCGCTTGGGGCTGATTTTGCCTGTAGTGGGCAGATTTGCAAATTTTCTCTCTTCTACCTCGACTTAGCCTTGTCACATGCCCAAGTTCTCCAACACCATGGAGAGGAGTGATGACTTCGACACAAATTCAGCCCGTGATGACGAAGTACATCATGGGGATGGGACAAGTGGTGGTGGACCAACCGTCAACGAGGAGTCGGAAATTGGTCCCAGTTCTACTTTGTGATCAACCAATCAAGATTTCTACCCTCCCTACCTTTCCCTCGGATTGGCAATTGAATGGAGACAACTGTGCCATTTGGAAAGCTACCATGATGGTGTTCTTCGATTCTTACGAGCTTGGAGGTTTTGTCTCAAGCAACTTTCAAAACCCTAAGGACTCTGCAGGAGCAAAGTTATGGGAGCGCATTAATGCTCGAATCCGGTCTTTCATTATCCTCAACAATACACCATCAGTTATCAGTCGACTATATACGATTGCGAAGCTGATTTGGGACGGGCTTTCTTCACTTTATGATTGAGTTTCTCCAATGAAGCGGATAGCCCTTGAGGTGCAATTGAGAACCCTGGATGCGAAGCACTCTTCCATGCGGGATCACATCAACAAATTGCAGGAGATTCAACGAGAGATACTTCATATGGGAAAGCTTAAAAGTTCAGAGGATATGGCCACCCAACTTTTGGCCCAATTGCCTCCTTGGTACACGAACTTCTATTCTTCATTGATTACGAGTGGCCGGCTGAATACTATCTCTTGGGACGAGATTGTTCCAATGGCATTGGACCATGAGGAGCAATTTAATACGGGGAAGAAGTCAGGCTTCGAAGCCTTGACTGGCTCTTCCAACAACAAGAAGCAGAAGGGTAAGAAGAAAAGCAACAACACCAAGGACAAGAAGAATGATGCTGAATGAGAAACCTTGAAGGCGGAACGACATTGCAACAACTACGGTCAGTAGGGATATTATTGGAGGAAGTGTCCAAAGCAAGTTGAAGATGCTTCGACTTCTTCGGCGGCAGTGGTGTAGTGACCAACCTTTGTTCAAAGGACTCTCTTGAAACATCCGAGGTTGTGTCAACTCTTGCGGCTCGAGATGATCATTGGCGGCAGTGACTCTTGCGGCTCGAGATAATCATGATTGGATTTTGGATAGTGGTGCTTCACGATACATGACACCTTTGAAGGATCTTTCTTCGAACATGCAACGACATTGTGGTACCATCTTTATTGGTGAAAAATCTGAAATTCCTATTCACAACGAGGGATCTATGGAGCTGATTCTTGATGGCAAAGGGAGTATGCATACCTCCAAGGTCCTTTATGCTCCGAAGTTGGGATTTCATCTTATGTCTGTGCACGAGATGCGCAATCTTGGCATGGAGGTGATTTTTACAGAGGATGCAGTATCTATTTGGGATCGGTAATCCGGCAAGGAGGTCAGAGAGGCCTCAGTGGAGAACGGACGCTATAGACTCCATGCTCTTTCTTGGGCGACACGGATACCTACAGGTGATCTTTAGATTTGGTTATTTGAACAATGATGCTCTTCGGCTTGCTTTTCGTGATCAGATGCTTACAGGCTTACCAGATGTTGGGAACTAAGCATTTGAAATGCATAACTTGCATTTGCGGGAAGCAACATCGAGAATCTATTCATAGGCTTGCTACACGCCGAGCCATTGCTGTTTTGGAGTTGGTTCACACTGATCTTTGTGGACCTATGTAGACCCCTCCCCTCCACAAGGCTCTCTATTTCATGTTGCTGGTGGATGATTTCAGCTGCTTTACTTGGGTATACTTTCTACACACAAGTATGAGGCATTTGGCCTCTTCAAGAATTGGCGCTCTCTTGTGGAGAAAGAAATCAATGAAGTGTTGAAGACTATTCGATTGGACATAGGAGAGGAGTTTACCTCCAAAGCTTTTATTTAGTTTTGTGCGGACCATGGCATCAAGCACGAGCTTGCAAATACCGGATCACCTTTAGAAAATGAAGTTGTGGAGCGGAAGAATAGGACAATGGTAGAAATGGCACCGACCATGAATGAGCATCGAGAGTTGCCAAAGTCTTTATGGGAAGAGGGAGTTGTGATGGTAGTTCATACCATAAACCGATCTCCAACCTCTTTAGTTCCTGGGAAGACCTTGTTTGGAGCCTATTTTGGTAAGAAGCCCGATGTCTCTCATTTTTAGAGTTTTGGGAGTGATGCATATGTCCATGTACCGAAGGAGCAGAGGGGCAAGTTTGACCCCAAGTCCAAAAGAATATATTTTGTCAGCTATAACTCTCTCTTTCAAAGCGTTATCGACTTTATGATCCAGAGAAGAAGGATACTGTAGTTAGCCATGATGTTTTCTTCGACGAGGTTTTACCTTCAGAGTGGGCTATCGCCTCCAAGTATTCCATGAAGACCCTTGATGTGCCGATACTTGGAGACCCAGATTTTGTTTTGTCTCTTGATGAACCCTCTTCTCCTAATCGTGTCCCTCAGGCTTCGGAGGAGAATGCACCCCCGCACCCATTCCCAATGATACAAATGACAATGGTTCTTCTTGGAGTCTGCAACTCGCTTAGTTGCGATCAAGGAGAAGGAGAAGCGGCTCCGTTGGGGCTTTGCTTCTTACAATAGATACAGAAGAGCCACACTCGTAGACCATGGATGGAGGAGCAGATGCAGTAGGCTCAACAGGAGCTGATCACCATTAAGCAGCGGCGCCATGTGTTTGCCTTTCATCATCAGGCATCTTAGTGGACCCAAGTAGGAGATCTAGTTACTGGTAAGTTCTTTGAGACTGTGGGCCCTCGCCATGCAGGCACCAATGTTTCTCGGTTGAGGAGGCCCGATGGGTGAGCTGATACAGAGCTCGAGGATATGCATGGAGTTGCTATTGGCTTTTGTCACAGACATCTGACGTGTCAGGAACTGAAGAACATAGCCAACCTATAGATCCCGGCCAAGGGGCCTAAATCCTAAGTGAAGAAGTAGAAGTACCTGAAGAAGTTTTACCAACTTGCAAAGTCTTGCCGAGTTGCCTATTTTTGTTAGTTGAGGAGGCCCGATGGGTCAGTTGCTACAGAGCTCCAGGATATGCATGGAGTTGCTACTGGCTTTTGTCACAAACTGCTGATGTGTCACGCCACTGAAGAACGGAGCCAACTTACAGATTCCGGCGGACGGTGGGCCTAAATCCTAAGTGAAGAAGCAGAAGTAGTAGAAGAAGTTTTACCAACTTGCAAAGTCTTGCCGAGTTGCCTATTTTTGTCAATTGGGGAGGCCCGATGGGTCAGTTGCTACAGAGCTCGAGGATATGCATGGACTTGGTACTGGCTTTTGTCACAAATTGCTCACGTGTCAGGACACTGAAGAACGGAGCCAACCTGCAGATCCCGGCTGAGGGGCCTAAACCCTTAGTGAAGAAGCAGAAGTAGCAGAAAAGGTTTTACCAACTTGCAAAGTTTTGCCGAGTTGCCTATTTTTGTCAGTTGAGGAGGCCGGATGGGTCAGTTGCTACAGAGCTCGAGGGTATGCATGGAGTTGCAACTGGATTTTGTCAGAAACTGCTGACGCGTCAGGCCACTGAAGAATGGAGCCAACTTGCAGATCCCGGCGGATGGTAGGCCTAAATCCTAAGTGAAGAAGCAGAAGTAGTAGAAGAAGTTTTACCAACTTGCCTAAGTGAAGAAGCAAAAGTAGTAGAAGAAGTTTTACCAACTTGCAAAGTCTTGCCGAGTTGCCTATTTTTGTCAGTTGAGGAGGCATGATGGGTCAGTTGCTACAAAGCTCGAGGATATGCATGGAGTTGCTACTCGCTTTTGTCACAAATTGCTAACGTGTCAGGACACTGAAGAACGGAGCCAACCTGCAGATCCCGGCCGAGGGGCTTAAACCCTAAGTGAAGAAGCAGAAGTAGCAGAAGAAGTTTTACCAACTTGCAAAGTTTTGCCGGGTTGCCTATTTTTGTCAGTTGAGGAGGCCGGATGGGTCAATTGCTATAGAGCTCAAGGATATGCATGGAGTTGCTACTGGCTTTTGTCACAAACTGTTGACGTGTCAGGCCACTGAAGAACGGAGCCAACTTGCAGATCCCGACGGACGGTGGGCCTAAACCCTAAGTGAAGAAGCAGAAGTAGTAGAAGAAGTTTTACCAACTTGCCTAAGTGAAGAAGCAAAAGTAGTAGAAGAAGTTTTACCAACATGCAAAGTATTGCCAAGTTGCCGATTTTTGTCAGTTGAGGAGGCCTGATGGGTCAGTTGCTATAGAGCTCAAGGATATGCATGGAGTTGCTACTGGCTTTTGTCACAAATTGCTGACGTGTCAGGACATTGAAGAACGGAGCCAACCTGCAGATCCCGACCGAGGGGCCTAAACCCTAAGTGAAGAAGCAGAATTAGAAGAAGTTTTACCAACCCTCTAAAGTCTTGCCGATTTTTACCTATTTTTGTCAGTCGAGAAGGCCCGATGGGTCAGTTGCTACAGAGCTCGAGGATATGCATGGAGTTGCTACTAGCTTTTGTCAGAAATTGCTGACATGTGAGGCCACTGAAGAACGGAGCCAACTTGCAGATCCCGGCCGAGGGGCTCAAACCCTAAGTGAAGAAGCAGGAGTAGCAGAAGAAGTTTTACCAACTTGCAAAGTCTTTCCAAGTTGCCTATTTTGTCAGTTGAGGCGGCTCGAAGGGTCAGTTGCTACAGAGCTCGAGGATATGCATGGAGTTGTTACAGGCCATTGTATCTACAATGTTTGCAATTGGACAGAGTTCTGGCTTTAAGTTGCTATGAAGAAGTGTCAAAGAAAGCTCAGATAAAGGCCAATGAATGTTTGAAAGATAAAGGAATTGAAAAGGGTGATCTTGTGTTGTGATACAATAGTAAGTTAGACAATACTTTCGAGAAAAAGTTTCAAATCAAATTGGAAGGTCCTTTTACTGTTGTGAACAAGTTTGACAATGGCACATATCAGTTGGCAAATTTGGGTGGTGCACATCATAAATATTGTATTAATGGTTACAGACTGAAGAAATATCTGACACGTTTGATGATAATTGTGACAGATGAAATGCTATCAATAGAGGAAGATAGTGTGACGACATCTGAGAATGTGAATGAGGTTTTGGGGAATGAGTTGCAGCAGTTGTTCACCCTAGAAACCTCTGCTTTTTATGAATGATCCAGTAGGCTAGGGGGAGTTGGCAAGCTATGTCAGGCATTTTTTTGATGAACATAAAGTCATTAGATCATGCCAAAAAGCTTGCCCAGTAGCCTCATGTATATATGTGTACATAGCCCTCCAAGTCTTGGAATTGACCACGTAAACATTCATGTATAAAGGTGTGGTTTTGCTAGGCTTGGATGCTGATGTTTTGGGTTGTTCGAGTCCCCAAGACATGGTTTTTAATAAACATTTTCAGCCGTGCTTTATAGCTCATGAATCAGACTTGTGCATCATGAGTTATGAGCATCCGAAGTAGGCGGTCTCAACTTGGAAAGTCAGTGCAGTTGCATGTGGCCAGGGCAACCGGGCCAACTTGATAATTTGAATTAGAAATGTTGAGATTTGTGAATTCTAGAAGTAGCTGAGAACTTGGGCTCCAAGCCGTGTGTTACGGTGTGTCATTCGGTGACCGGAGCTGCAAGTTATGCTTTGAAAGGTGTTCGAGAAGTTCTCCTACTTGAGGAAGAAACTGGAAATTTATATTTATTGGGCTTGAGAGAGTTGCGAGGATTGGGGAGGAAGTTGCCATGTGGCATGGGAATTATCTCACATGAGAAGGGCAAAGTGTCACGTGACACATCCCAACCCTATGTGTCCGTGGACAAGCTACACCATAGCAGGGTTCCGAGAGTCAAGTCAAGTTAGATTAGAAGTGATCTGGCACTTTTTGTGAGTCTATTCGTAGACCTTAGCAATAGATGCATATCCTCCGGTTGCACACAGCATGATCATCAGTATTCCCTTCAGATTCCATCAGAGTCAGTTTGGGAATTTTTCAAGTGACTTTATCCCATTTTCCCTATTTTTGACATTTTTCACTTATTTATTAAGTGACTTTTGTTGGGTAGTCAGTAGGGCAAATTGGGTAACTTAATATATAAGCAAACCCAAGCTAGCACTCCACAACAGAAGAGGCAGCAGGAGCATTTTGCTCAACAAGCAACTTCTCAGCAAGACCAACCCCCGCGACTACTCTGGCGTTTTCTCCACAGAAGACGTAGCGTTTTTGCATCAGATCAGCCTTGGCGATTTGTGCACAGCAGATCAGCCCCGGCATCATCACGACACAGCAGATCAGCCTAGCGTTTTTGCATTTGCAGAACCCCGGCGACAGAAGGACCAATTTCAGCCCCTGGCGTTTTTGGATTTCAGCAGCAAATTAAGACCGGCATTATTCACCTAAAGTGCAGCAGATTCAGCCCGTAAAGACCATCAGTTTTCAGCCCTAAGAAACCTCATTTTTCAGCCAAGAAAACATAGTCAAAACAGTCATTTGCAGCCACCGAAATAGTCCTGAAATTCAGCGATTAGAAGATCTCAGATTTCAGCCATCGTCATCGTCGTCGTCATCGTCATCGGCATAGACCAAGTTGCATAGTCCATTGCATACGCATTGTACACCTTTGTGCAATCAAAGAATAGACCACTCTCGTCGATGAGAGTGGGGCCTTAGGAGGAGGGTTTTACAACCTCTCGGTGTCGTATCTCTTCTCTCCTTCTCTCAGTCTCATTCACTTGCACGCACAATATCCATCACTTTGTTCATGATCATAGCACTCTCCATAAGACGGAAAGCTCTCTTTTTCCCTAAGAACTAAAAGGAACCTTGAGCATAAAGGTCACTAATCTTGAGAAAATACAACATTCATTCCGCTGCACCTAACATTGGTATCAGACCTTTGGAAGTGTTTTTGCATTACTCAAGGAAAGAACCACAATAAATTTTTTTTTTCTTGTTGCGATCGCATGAACGCAAGTTTACTTGGGCGTGGCGATTCCTAATCGTGTTTTGTTGAAGAGTGACAGGAATCCCAAGAAAGAAGGGCTTGTCCAGCCTCCCCTTGTGTATCTTTTCACTTATTGAGAGCGGACCGTGCACTTAGCGGCCGGCCAATTGACGTGAGGTGGGAAAAAGCAACCTTGGTGTGAGCGCAAGGGCGCCAAGGGGTGTGTCCGCAGAAAGGAGTAGAACTCGGGTGAAGAGAAGATCCTTCTCAAACGCGATTTGCAAGCGAAAGAAAACCTCAAGAACCTCAAGAACTCAAGACCCCCAAGAACCTAAGTTCCTCATGAACTGAAGAACCCACAAGAACCCACGACTTCAGAATGATCATCACGCGAAGCGGAATGGATACTTCGCTTGGAGGTGATGAGCATGAGAAATGCGAAGACCAGGAGGTTTTTCCGACCCTTCCTCATCTACGACACCGATTGCACTAACTCCAATGGAGGAGTTGGAGCTGTTGTTTATGGAACAGAATTTACAACGCAAAACAAAAATGCCGTAAGAATGGCAGCCATAGCGCGTGAGCACGAGCAAGCGCGCTTGGAAGCGAAAGAACGACAAGCCAAATTGGATCGTGAATTCAAAGAAAGAAAAGCAAAAATGGAACGCAGACACGCAGAAGACGAAGCAGAAAGACAAGCAGAAAGACAAGCAGCGAACAAAGCAAGACAAGCAGAATTTGATCGCGAGATCAAAGCAAGAAGGGAAGAGTTTTTGCGACTCTTTTCTGAAGCTAAGGCACTGATGCAAGAGATTCGGGAAAAGGAGACTCTCTCAGTCTCTTCTTATCCAAAGCATGACACACAGGGTTTGCATGATTGTGTGAAGCATGATGATTTGATTGACAATGATTTGCATGATGATTTGAATGACAAGCATGATGATTTGGATGACAAAGATAAGCATGAGGATTTGAATGATATTGCTAAGCATGATGATTTGGATGCCAATGACAAGCATGATGTTTTGCATGATCAAGATGTGATTTCTCCCAAGCATGATGAGTTGCATGAAGATGATGTGATTGTTCACAAGGATGAGGTGTTAGTGGATGCTTTTTCTAGCGAAGCTAACCTCATTGCAGATTCGATCGATCACAAAGAACCGATCTTGGCTTTCGAGTCGAGGTCCACAGATCCCCCACAAGAAGATTCGATAGATATCGAAGAACCGATCTTGGCTCTCGAGCCTTGGTTCAAAGAACCCTCACAGGAAGTATTATGTGTTCGCATGATTGATACGCACGCTTTGTTCGAATGTTTCATTCGTGATCGTTTCCTATATTTTAGTCAGCATCGTTATGTGATCCCTTTTCCTAGGCATGACACATTGTATGTTGAACACATTTCTCTCATGGATGAGCACGAATGTATGCGGATTTTTCATGAAAAGCTGAAAAGTATGTATGTAAGGAAGTCACATTCCATGTCTCTTCCTTGGCATGACACAGTTCCAAACGAGCACATGACAGTATAAGCACCAAGCGTGGGCATTTCCATTGTGTTTTGCCACAGTTGATTGCTCTAGATCATAAGAGAAAGATTCGATCTCATTGTTTGCATGTCTTGGATGAACGGTTTGGCACTCCGTCTATTTGTTCATCTACATTGCATGCACAGTCTTTAGCGAAGACAAGATTTTTTCCCTTCACTTTACATGGAATGGGTATGTTCATGGTTTTGTGTTGGAGATGGTTTCAGGAATTTTCAGCCATGGAGATTCTTGAAGACGAAAGAAGCAGGACTCTAGACAAACATGAAGAAAGGAAGGAATCTTTGAAGACTTTGTGTCACTTTCGGCGCGGCCCAACGAAGAAGGCTTTGCAGACATTCATGAAGTTCAAGTACCGCACGACCCACACCTTAAAGTGGGCCAGCGAAGAGTCCCTTCCAGGATTCCGGATGCTCTTGGCGATCTCCCTCGACGCCATAGAGTTCGGTACCAGTACCTCACTTTCAAAAGGAGGGGATGTCACGTGACACATCCCAACCCTATGTGTCTGTGGACAAGCTACACCATAGCAGGGTTCCCAGAGTCAAGTCAAGTTAGATTAGAAGTGATCTGACACTTTTTGTGAGTCTATTCGTAGACCGTGTATGCCCAGTCACTTAGCAATAGATGCATATCCTCCGGTTGCACACAGCATGATCATCAGTATTCGCTTCAGATTCCATCAGAGTCAGTTTGGGAATTTTTCAAGTGACTTTATCCCATTTTCCCTATTTTTGACATTTTTCACTTATTTATTAAGTGACTTTTGTTGGGTAGTCAGTAGGGCAAATTGGGTAACTTAATATATAAGCAAACCCAAGCTAGCACTCCACAGCAGAAGAGGCAGCAGGAGCATTTTGCTCAACAAGCAACTTCTCAGCAAGACCAACCCCCGCGACTACTCTGGCGTTTTCTCCACAGAAGACGTAGCGTTTTTGCATCAGATCAGCCTTGGCGATTTGTGCACAGCAGATCAGCCCCGGCATCATCACGACACAGCAGATCAGCCTAGCGATTTTGCATTTGCAGAACCCCGGCGGCGGAAGGACCAATTTCAGCCCCTGGCGTTTTTGGATTTCAGCAGCAAATTAAAACCAGCATTATTCACCTAAAGTGTAGCAGATTCAGCCCGTAAAGACCATCAGTTTTCAGCCCTAAGAAACCTCATTTTTCAGCCAAGAAAACGCAGCCAAAACAGTCATTTGCAGCCACCGAAACAGTCCCGAAATTCAACGATTAGAACATCTCAGATTTCAGCCATCGTCGTCATCCTCGTCGTCGTCATCGGCATAGACCAAGTTGCATAGTCCATTGCATACGCATTGTACACCTTTGTGCAATCAAAGAATAGACCACTCTCGTCGACGAGAGTGGGGCCTTCGGAGGAGGGTTTTACAACCTCTCGGTGTCGTATCTCTTCTCTCTCCTTCTCTCAGTCTCATTCACTTGCACGCACAATATCGATCACTTTGTTCATGATCATATCACTCTCCATAAGACGGAAAGCTCTCTTTTTCCCTAAGAACTAAAAGGAACCTTGAGCAATAAAGATCACTAATCTTGAGAAAATACAACATTCATTCCGCTGCACCTTACACAAAGGGGAGAATGGAGTATATAGGCTAAAGGGGGAACCCCCATTAGGTGTATCCCCTTGTGTAGAGCTTGAGATAATGGGCTCGTGGGCTCTTGGGGAGAGAGGGGCGCCTTTTCCAGCTGTCCACACTGCTTGGCCAGGCGCTTTGTCCCATTTTGGTCCACATGACACTTGTCCCCACCCCATTCTCTTAGTGAAAGGATGAGCGACACCTCATTTTCCACCTAAAAAAGGCAAAAAATGAACCAATTAAAAGAGGCCTACAAAGAGAGCGTTGTTGGCTGAGAAGAGAGAGAAAATTTTTGGGGATAAAAGATAAGAAAGCCCCCATTTTAATAGTTGCAATACCTGCAAAGAGCTCATTTCTGAGCGAGAAAGAGTACACTCCTGTTTCGGGCGGCCATAACTTTTTCATTTTTCATCTTTCTTTTGCCTATGGATACTGTACGGACATCTCCACGAGACGAGCTACGTCATGATGTCCTCGGTTTCTCCTAATTTTGAGTGTGTTTCATGCTGGAAGGGTTTTTCATAAATCTCTACAGGTGTTTATCCGAGGTGTTTTCGGCGGCGTAATAGTTCTTTCCTTCCGACGGTGTGATTCCTGCAAGGCTATAGAGGGACTCGTTTTTCTTGTCGTTTGCACGCTAACAACGTGTCAGGCCACTAAAGAACGGGTGAACCTGCAGATCCCGGTCGAGGGGCCTAATCCCTAAGTGAAGAAGCAGAAGTAGCAGAAGAAGTTTTACCAACTTGCAAGGTTTTGCCGAGTTGCCTATTTTTGTCAGTTGAGGAGGCTGGATGGGTTAGTTGTTACACAGCTCGAGGATATGCATGGAGTTGCTACTGGCTTTTGTCACAAACTGCTGACGTATCATGCCACTGATGAACGGAGCCAACCTGTAGATCCCGGCAGACTGTGGTCCTAAACCCTTTGAAGAAGGAGAAGTAGTAGAAGAAGTTTTACCAACTTGCAAAGTCTTGCCGAGTTGCCTATTTTTGTCAGTTGAGGAGGCCCGATGGGTCAGTTGCTACAGAGCTCGAGGATATGCATGGAGTTGCTACTTGATTCTGTCACAAACTGCTGACGTGTCAGGGAGCCAACTTGCAGATCTCGGGTGAGGGGCCTAAACGATTAAGTGAAGAAGCATAAGTAGAAGAAGAAGTCTAACCAACCCTTTAAAGTCTTGCCGAGTTTTGCCTATTTTTGTCAGTTCAGGAGGCTTGATGGGTCAGTTGCTACAGAGCTCGAGGATATGCATGGAGTTGCTACTGGCCTTTATCACAGACTGCTTTCATGTCAGGCCACTGAAGAACGGAGCCAAACTGTAGATCCCGGCCAAGGGGCCTAAACCCTAAGTGAAGAAGCAAAAGTAGTAGAAGAAGATTTACCAACTTTCAAAGTCTGTCCGAGTTACCTATTTTTGTCAGTTGAGGAGGCTCAATGGGTCAATTGCTACAGAGATCAAGGATATGCATGGAGTTGCTACTGGCTTTTGTCACAAACTACTGACGGGTCAGGCCATTAAAGAACGGAACCAACCTATAGATCCCCACTGAGGGGCCTAAGCCTAAGTGAAGAAGCAGAAGTAGTAGAAGAACTTTTACCAACTTGCAAAGTCTTGCCCTGTTGCCTGTTTTTCTCAGATAGGAGGCCGGATGGGTCAGTTGCTACAGAGCTCGATGATATGCATGGAGTTGCTACTGGATTTTGTCACAAACTGCTGATTGTGTCAGGAAACTAAAGAACGGAGCCAACCTGTAGATCTTGGCCGAGGGGCCTAAACCCTAAGTGAAGAAGCAGAAGAAGTTTTACCAACTTGCAAAGTCTTCCCGAGTTGCCTATTTTTGTCAGTTGAGGAGGCCCAAGGGGGAAGTTGCTACAGAGCTCGAGGATATGCATAGAGTTGCTACTGGCTTTTGTCACAAACTGCTGAATGTGAGGCCACTGAAGAACAGAGCCAACCTGTAGATCTCGGTTGAGGGGCCTAAACCCTAAGTGAAGAAGTAGAGTAGCAGAAGACGTTTTACCAACTTGCAAAGTCTTGCCGAGTTGCCTATTTTTAAAGAGGAGTTTCTGCCAACTTATGGGACCCCATCCGATGGGGCCCAAGAGACCTAAAGGGATTAAATAAAGTAGGGCCACACACAGACTCACACTCTATTTGCGTAAAAGGTGATGACGTGGCAATTGTACGAACAGCCCGCAAAGCGCGCCTACTGATGACATGACAACCTATAGGGATTTCCATTTTTTGCGGTGGCTTGCTGACATGGCAGCCTATACGGATTTCCGTGATTTATACTTGTTGATTTTCAGTGCCAGCTTTTGGACCAAATGCTTTTGAGTTTGAAGGCTTTTGATGTAAACTGCTTTTCATAAGCGAAGGGCCTTTAAATATGTGTAGAGCACTCACTCTCTGGCACGTTTCAGCGTGAAGGTCCAGAGCGCGACTACCGGTATTGTACTGAGTTCAAGTAATATAAAGAAATACCGAAAGGGGTGCCAAGGTTTGGGGCTAGTACTCTCTGGGGTGGAATTAGTCTGCTCTTTTCTATTGGCACGTGGTGCCGGTCTTGTGACAGTGGTATTAGAACATCAGACGTGTGCTTTTCTGAAAGCATACCGGTTCTACAAAAGAGCAGACAGAGCAAATTGACGCTTCCAAAGGCTACTGGAATTTTATTTGAAGAATCTTCGTGCTCCGACCCGGGACTTATTAGCCACGCCCACCCTTCCTTCATCCCGCATCGGGCGCGCTCCCGTCTTCATCGCTCTATCTTACAGGGCATAAGCCGTAAAGATCACTTGCAAGAGAAGGATCAAGGATTTGTTTCGAGCTGCTGTTTTTCTCAGAGGTAGTGCCATACAGAGGTTGATGACTATACCTACCAAGCTGCACACTCCAATGTCTTGGCAAGCTTTCAAGAAAATTTCTACCTGAAGTTATATGGTTTCTGGCAACTTCTGGCAGAGTGGGGTATCCAGACATCCTTGCCATGGAAACCCTAGCAGATTATAACTTGAAATTTCTCGACATCTCTCAGTAGGTGTCTCCTCTCGAGTTGATAACCTTGGAGGTCTGGTGTGATTGCTGTCTTGGGACTACCATTGCCGCCAGAGGAACATTGTCTGTCCAAGAGCTGATGGACCATATGGCATGTTGTGGTCGGCTACGACCTTATGGAAGGAACCTAACCCTAATTTTTGGTGCAAGTTTTAGGATGGAAAGTCGGTCGACTTTTCCAGCTTGATTGATGTCGAGATTGCTTTTTAAGTTTGAGTTCTGTTTGAACTTGTTTGGGGATCCTGTTTGGAATTTGTTTGAAATGGATAGTATTTTTTTTGAAGATGTCTTTGTGCCGATTTGAAATGTTTGACTCTGACTTTAATATTGGTTTCAATGATTGGTGATTTTACTCCCGGGTGGAGTAGTGAGAAATGCTGTTTTGATATGCTTGAAAACCTCGGAACGACGCAGACAGGATATCTGGGGAGCGTTTTGTTGTATGCTAGAAAACTTTGAACGACGCAGACGGGATGTCTGGGGAGCGTTTGGTTGTACCAGTCCTCTGAACTCATGGCTCAGACCTTTTTAGGTTATTTACGGCAAGAATGACGAGGCAGTCGTTGAGTAGCTTCATACCGCAGACCGTTTGTCTCGGGGGGGTGCTCAACGGCGCTGTTTGTTGTGTCTTGTAACAGGCATATGTGAACATTTTTGTTGCATTGCGATGTGCCAACTATTGAATATTCCTTATTGGATGAGATACTTTTGGGAAGTCAACGACCCTGGAAATCAAGAGTTCTGATTTGGAATGAGACTCCTTATTGGATGAGATACTTCTGGGAAGTCAATGACCCAAGATATCAAGAGTTCCGATCTGGAATGAGACTCCTTATTGGATGAGATTTTTCTGGGAAGCCAACGACCCAACAAATCAAGAGCTTTGATTTGGAATAAGAAAAATGATTGTCCCTTGGAATGTCCCTCGGAATGACCCTCAGAAATTTTTGAGCTAACTTGAGTTGTTTTGCAGATATGCTGTATTGCGGACAATTACTTTCTTTCAAGAAGGAGGGATGTCACAAACTGTTGACGTGTCAGGACACTAAAGAACGGAGCCAACCTGCAGATCTCGGCGGAGGGCCCTAAACCTTAAGGGAAGAAGGAGAAGCAGCAAAAGAAGTTTTACCAACTTGCAAAGTCTTACCGAGTTGCCTATTTTTAAAGAGGAGTTCAGGCCAACTTATGGGAACCCCGTCCGATGGGGCCCAAGAGAACTCAAGGGATTAAATAAAGCAGGACCACACACACAGTCACACTCTATTTGCGTAAAAGATGATGACATGGCAACCTATACATATGTTTTCTTTTTACGCTGGCTTGCAGGCGTGGCAGCCTGTACGGATTTCCGTGATTTACGCTGGCTGATTTTCAGCGCCAACTTTTGGACCAGATGCTTTTGAGTTTGAAGGCTTTTCATGTAAACTGCTTTTCATAGGCCAAGGGCCTTTAAATATGTGGAGAGGGCTCATTCTCTGGCAGGCTTCAATGTGAAGGTGCAAGGCGCGAGTATCAGCATTGTACTGAGTTCAAGTATTGTAAAGAAATACCGAAAGGGGCTCCAAGGTTTGGGGCCATTACTCTTTGGGGTGGAATTCCACCACTCCATGTCGCGTGTGCTCTCTCTCTTTCGGTTCAGTTGTTATTGAAGTGCTTAAAGTTGTTCAGTCTGTTCTTTTCTATTGGCACATGGTGCCCATCTTGTGACAGCTTTTACCATGAGCTGCTTTCAGCTGAGCCGCAATTAGAACGTCTAGATGCATGTAGAGACTAGGTTTGGGCAAAGATGCCTTGTTTAGTCCCTGAGGAGACGTGACAAAGGCTTGGGACGCCTATCCAGTTGGAGGAGCTTCATGAGGCCCTCAGGGCACTTCCCTAGGGTAGTTGTCTAAGGGAGGATGGTTTGATTCCCAGCTTCTTCTTGGAGTACTGTGAGCTACTTGGTCGTGATCTTTGTAGTGATTACCAGCACTTTCTACACATTGGAGAGATGTTTGGGACAGCATGAGTGAGGGCTTGATTGATCTTATCCCCAAGAAGGGAGGCTCCTTGGATTCGGTAGTGGCATCCCATCACTATTTTCAACTCTGTCTACAAAATCTTAGCAAAGGCTCTGAGTTTGAGAATATAGCCACATCTCGAGAGCATTATACATGAGACCTAGACATGTTTTGTCAAGGAGAGTAGCATACATAATTTTTATCTTTTGGGAGGCGTCTACCCTCGCACGTCTCTGAGGAGAGGATTTTGAGAAGGTGTATTACAGAGTTTACTGGGACTTCCTTGAGGGCATTTTGCACCGGATGGGGTTTTCAGATGCATGGACTAGATGAGTGTTAGCTCTCTACAGGTGTGCACATAGTCAGGTGCTCTTGGGGGAATGCTTCATGCTCACGCATTTGGTTAGATAGGGCTGTCCTCTTGCCCCCTTCCTTTTTCTCTTCTATGCTGAGTCGATGAGTACATTTTTGACTTCATAAGAGGTTGGTTTGCGTGGATTATTAGGGGAGTGAGCTTTTGGATGTTGAGTTTGCTGACAACTCATGCATGTATTTGGAGGGCCAAGAGGCCAATTTCCACAGGTGTGAGCATGCTTTTGAGGTGTTTTGTTGCGCACCGGGAGCATTGACAAGTGGAGGAAGACAATGGCTTTCTGGGGGCACGCTTGCTTGGTCACCTGGAGAGGGCTTTAGGTGGATTGCGCAAGGGACATCCGTACGCTACTTGCACTGTCAGGTTGGTTTGGATATCTCTCCAAAGCAGCAGATTGCTCCTGTCCTCTCTTTGCTTGGCAAGGTTGTAGTGGCCAACCAGCTGCTCTTGGCTACTATATGGTACATCACCTCTTGCTGGATCTTCTCAAGTTCATGCATTAGACAGCTAGAGAGGTTAATTAGGAACTTTTTGTGGCCAGGCAAGACACTCAGTCAGCTCGGGCCAAAGTTTCTTGGTAGGTCATCACTTTACCTTGTTCTCAGGGAGGGTTGGGGATTATCGACCCATCACGGTAGAGCAGAGCCCTCCTTGGGAAGTTTGTGGTCAAAGAAATTCTTCCAAGATAGGAGCCCTTGAAGGAGTTATTGCTTCATTGGATTCGTGCCCGAGTCCCTCAGACGGGTGGCCCATGGATCCTTTCCACTAGGTGGATTTTCACAGAGATGCGCAGAGTTGGCTTGACCAGGAGCTGGGAGGACCGTTTTGCTGTGGGCCTACTTAGGTCCTGGGAGCACCTGCGGAGTGGCCTTGACCAGCACCAGCCCACTTGCATTGAGGAGCGCTTGAGGCAGCCTTTTGTTTAGAACCCTATGGTTAGCACATAGCGAGCGCCGAGGCCACATGGTTGGTAGCAGGACTCATGTTTCTTGGGGTACCATCGTAGAGGTTCCGGCCCGTACTTTTGGGGACTGGCTGCAGTTTTCAGGTCTTTGCGAGGAGATTCATAGCATTTAGCTGCATGGCATGCATGATGAGGGGGGCGTAGAGCATGTGTCAGGATATTGCAAAGGCTATACCTGCTGAGTGGCATACCCCTCTTGAGCCGGCAGCTCCTTGTTGGATGGGGGCTTTCACGTGATTGGAGTCCTCATTGGAGCTAAGGCTTGCTCAGAGACAAGATCCTGCATGTTCTTTGAGGTTCAAAGAGAGGGTTGTCTCCACAGAGTCTCAATTTAGGCACCACAAGTGGCGGAGTGATGTTTCCAGAGGATCCGAGTTTTGGGCATTAGTGGGAGGACTTGTGTCTTAGATCTTGACCCGGTAGATCTTAAGTTAGGACACTGGCGCTTTTTGGGCTTAGGACTAAGGAGAGTCTTCCTTTGGTATGAGTGCAGTGGGACCTGGAAGAGTGGTTTTGGCGGGATCCTTTCTCTTTAGTTGATCACCTAGGCACCCCTTTCTTCCAGAACATAGCTTGTTTGGGGTGCCACATTTTGACAGCACGGAAAGAGGCTCTTCCTGTTGCAACACTTCATTGGTAGGAGTGTCTCACAACAGAGTTCTTGTCAGGGTTCTGGAAGCGCTTGTAGGACAACAGACAGCCAAGGAGAGTCACAATAGGTTTGGCTTCAGATTCTTCGGTTGATGCTCACACTTGCTACAGCTAGCCAATACACTTGGGGCGCTGTAGCTTGGTCCACACTCATGGGCCCATCGCTTTGTTTCAAGATGTCTACTGCCAGCAGGATGATAGTGATTCAGGAGGGCCTGCTTACACTCCAGCCCACCACAGAGCTCATCCCTCGGGAGTGGAGTAGTGATAGAGAGTGGTGTTGGGAGCTTATTTGTGGCCTAACATTGTGGTTCATCTGGCGAGCCCGCTGCTTTTGCATCTTCGAGGCTCCACCTGTCCCACCCGCAGAGACTGTTCGTGACATTTGGTTAGAGCTGATCCATACACTCAGGGGCCAGTTTGAGAGAATTCAAGGCAGCTCCGACCGCATGTAGGAGCGCCACGAGGCTTTCTTGTGACTTTGGCACCCAGGGCCCTGGGTCACCATGGTTTAGTGCGTGCCTAGATGGCACTATTGGCCACCAGTGTCGTTGTTTCCTCCTCCCATCTCGTGATTTAGCCCTCATCTGGTGATTTATCTCTTTTCATTCGGAGAGTCTCCCCATGTTTGTGATGTAGCCCTCTCTAGCAGAGGCCGGTTGTAGCAGAGGACAATTTTTTAACTAATGGAAGGATCTTTTCCTTGCAAAAAAAAAGTCGAATGTACTAAGAGGAAAGTAGCATATAGCCCTCTGTCCGCACTTTGACCCACATGTATCGAGCCTACTCATCTCTTCGCACTACTTGTATCATGGAGTGCGACTCCTCTCTAAACAACACTGCACCTTTTGAACCTTGAGTAGTATGCTCAATGCGTGTCTTCTTTGTGCAAGGAGACTCCCATTTGTATCTTGTTACAAGGGGAAGTGTCCTATTTGGGCTATCTCTCTCCCTTTAAAAGTATCCTCAAACATCCCTACATCAGATCCCAAACGCCATTGCAATTCCATAGAGATAGCTTCAAAGAGGTCCCATAGATCTCCTGGGGTCATCTGGCCTGCCGCTCTAGGATAACAACCTTCCCATCTCTATAAAATGCCAACTTGCCTTCCATCTTGGCTGCCAGTATGAGAGAGAGAGAGAGAGAGAGAGAGAGAGAGAGAGAGAGAGAGAGAGAGAGAGAGATTGGATTATCAATTTATCGTCCAAAGAGGTCAAATATGACCCACGGGACCGGGTACAAAAGTGTTACAACGTTTTTTTCTAAGTTATGGTTGCCAAATACATATCGATTAAGGACTGAGGGTCCGTAGGCAAGGTAAAGAATAGAAAAACAAAACCTAACGGGGGTCAAGTGAGAGGGTAGCCTCTTTAGGAGTTCGAAACTCCTGAATGATGGCTTTTCCGCCTCGGTAGATCGCCCATTTACCTTACTTGTGGGCTTTGTGCATCTTCTTAAGTTCGCTTTTTTTACCTTGAGTTGATTTGGAGTAAGCTCCTCAGTTATCCAGACCTTTGTTCCCTTGAGAAGATGTGATTGACGTAGCAATTCGGTTTGCTCTTCCTTGTCGTTGAAAGTAAGAACACAGTGCTCAAATGGCACGCATCTATGTGTGTCGTTGATCCAAGAGACGATGTTGGGCTTGATGATGACTGCTTCAAGGATATCGTTGAGCTTAGTAAGTGCTTCTTCAAGGGTGTCCTTAATGGTGCACCATGGTGAGGGGAGCCCACCAATGTGGACCTTGAGGGCGTTCTCTTCTTGGAGTCTTTGCTCGCGGAACTCCGTTGTCACACAAATTTGTACCCTAGCGATGGTTGGTGAGTGAACTTGGGTAACCTTTGCTTCAACTTCCTTTACGTTGTTGGTGACTAGAGCAGCCATGGAATCAAAACATGCCTCTAGCTCGCTAAGGCGAGTTTGGAGCTCACGGTTTTCTTCCACGACTCGGTCCAAGGCTGCTTGAAGGTATGTGAGGCGATCAAGCTTATTGGGAGCTGCTACCACAGCGTCAAAACTTGGTCTTGCTCTCGTGATAGTCTTTGGGAGTGACATCGTTTGAGTTCCTTGTCAAGAGCTTGCTATGACCCAACTAGCCCCAAAACAAGGTCTGGAATAAATCTTGCTGAACCCTAGCTCCATAACAAGGGCTTAGACATTTGCTGGACTTGAGAGAGAGAGAGAGAGAGAGAGAGAGAGAGAGAGAGAGAGAGAGAGAGGGGGTCATTTGGCATGCTGCTGTCAAGCAGAGCGCAATGCGGCTAGGAAAGCGCCGGGCCTGTGACTATGATGGTTCGCAGCAAAATCAAGCGAGTCATAGAAGATTTGAAGCTTAAAACACTAAAAAAGAATAAAACTCCAGCCATGAAAGCTTCACTTTGACAAAGAATCAACTCAAAACTATTGTATTTGCGAAGATTTGGTGTAGCCTCACTCCCAATTGCACAGTTGCAATGCTCTTATGCCTTGATGAAATCCCTAAATTAACGCTTCAATTTTGCGTTGTAGCCATTTCATGGGAGCTTCTGAACTTCATTAGACAAACTCAAGTGATTATTTGAAGTGGGGAAACCCTAATTGGTGGCCTCACACGGGATTGCCTAGTACACCATAGAATCAGGCTATGTATCCCTTCACAGAGGAGCTTAAAGTGCTGATCTTGTTCTTCTAAAACTCTCCCCCAACTCTCCTAGTCACGGAATTGTAAGTTACGTGGAATTTTGAGCCATTTTTGACCATTTTTTGTGTCATTTTTGATCATTTTATGACCATTTCTAGCCCAAAAATGACATTTTTCCTATATAAAGCCCAAATGAGTTGAGAAAAATCCCTTTGATTGTGGAAAGATCCCCTTGGGCTCAAATTAAATTTTGAACTTCAGTTTTCCGCGTAGCAAGCACTTAAGATGCATTGTTTACGGCTACGCACGAAACTTGCTACTTTTGGCTGAGATTGACCACATTGAACTTTCTAGGCAAAACGAGTTTGCCACTTAAAACACTTGACATTTGTACATTTCTAAAGCTAATTAGGCATGTTTTAATGTGATGAAACACGCAACATTGCAACATCCAGGGCCTCGCCTGCCCGGCAAGGTATGTACGGAATTGCAACCGTGGCATCCATCTTTGCATATATCACACTATGTACATTATAGCACTTGGTCCCACATAACAAAATCATTAAGAGTGAGGTATATATTTTTTGTTTCACATTATGTACGTGCCATGTCAGAACACCGCTCTAGGATAACAACCTTCTCACCTCTAATAAATGCCAACTTGCCTTCCATCCTGGCTGCCAATATGAATGCGAGAGAGAGAGAGAGAGAGAGAGAGAGAGAGAGAGAGAGAGAGAGAGAGAGAGAGAGAGACATTCTTGCTACTTGTTTTGTGGTTTAGCCCATTTATCTCTTCCAATTGATGTGAGAGATCGCTTGCAAAAATTGCAATATACATATGCTGAAGTGCTGGATATCACGAAGAATTTGAATATTAAGCTTGGTGAAGGGGGTTTTGGGCCAGTTTACTTTGGCAAATTGAAAGACGGATCGCCAGTTGCTGTCAAAAAGTTATCATCGAGTTCAGCTCAAGGAATACAGGAGTTTCTGAATGAGGTTAGGTTTTGCCTTTTTCTCAGTTCACTATAATTCTGAATTCCATTGCATTATAGTTTTATTTCTCTTTTCAACCCCCCCCCCCCCCCCCCCCCTCCCGCACACAAGCTCTCTCTCTCTAGCACGAGTATGCATGCACGTGCGCACACACACACATATTAATCTCCTCCAAAAAAGTAAAATTCCTCCTGCGACCCGTACATCATGAGGATTAGTTTTTTAAATGACAGATGAGAGGACTCCCAAGTCCTTCAGAAGTTTTGACTTTGATTTATTCTTAATTTGTGTCTGTTTTACAGGTTGATGTTCTGTCACGAGCTCATCATAAAAATCTGGTATCATTGGTCGGCTATTGTTGTGAGGGGAATGAGAGGTGCCTTATTTATGAGTTTATGCCAAAAGGGAATCTTGATGATCGTCTTCATGGTAAATTATTGATCAGCCCTACAACATATGTCGCTGTGAAAGATGCATGCAGTCAAGAATTTTAGTACCATATATCTACACACACACACACACACACACACACACACACACACACACATCTATCTTTATTTGTCATTAGCTGGTAGCGCTTCAGAAATGAACCAGGTCCTCCTTGCCTCGGTTTGCTTCATTGCTTCATGCTGGGTGCTTCATGCAGGAGTCATGTCTCAGCTTAGATGCCTGGTTAGAAAGTTCCTTTGGGGAGGTTCAAATGGCACTGCTGATGGTGATACCAGGGCACGGGTTAGATGGTCTACTGTCATTCTACCTAGGGGACAGTTGGGGGAGAAAAAAATTATAGATTGGGCCTTTTGGGATTTTGGACCAGCCAAGGTAGATAGAGATGTTACATAAGATGTGTGAAGTACGATAAAAAACCTTTGCATGGTACTAGACCTCAACTCTGAACTCCAAATTACGTTAAGTACAAATTCATTTATGTTATAGATATGTGATATGTATCTATGTATTTGAGTTGTGTGTGTGTGTGTGTGATGTCTAATGTACGTATACATGCCATAGGCAACCTGGATGTAGGTATGTTTAGAGAGGGAGCGCGTGTGCACACACACACACACACACACACACACACACACTTTTTTTGTAAATCGATCGATTAATTTACCTGTTGGAAACCTTAAAGCGAGGAAAGCCCACTGCAAAGATCATATACAAGGGGAAAAGCACATAACTACTCAGTTGTAGAGAGTAGCTAAAAACATTCCATCTCTAAGGTGATATCACCAACTTCCAAAGCAAACTGTAACAATTGCCTAAGAGAAAGCCTGAAGAGAGGGAATGGGTCTGCGTGAGTACGATGGAACATGTAAGCATTACGCTGACTCCACAAGGTCCAGTAAGCCCAGTATCTGACCCACATAAAGAAGACCGCAAAATGCTGTAGTGTCGGGGAGAAAATGCCAAATGCCCAAAACCTTTTGTGAAAGACAACCCCAAGAAAATGGAGCCGCGTACAGGCCGATACATGGCGAAGGAAGTCTCTAGTAACGCAGCAATTCCACAAAAAGTGACAAATATCCTCTTCTGCAATCGAGCAACGAACACAAGAAGAAGGACAAATATGACGCGCCCGAAGAAAAGTGCCAACGGGAAGCACTCCAAGCTAGCAGCACCAAAGAAACAGGTGCTCTTTCAAAGGCAAATGGCTTTTCCACAAGGCGGAGAGGAGCCTCCTCCACCGGATATCAGATTTGTGCATACGCCAAAGGGCATTACAATGACCATCAAGCCATGATTGTGGTAGAAGAAGAGCATAAATTCGACCTGTAGAAATATCTCGAAAAGGCGTTTCCCCAAGGGCCCAATCAAACATGCGATCATCATGAGGCAAAGGTGAAACACGCAAAAAGTGGAGCGGCATGCTTTGAAGCTCTCTCCAAAACTGACGGTAATGCATGCCCAACCCAAAACGGCGAGCTGCAAAGGGAAACTCAAAAATATATCCAGCCTCATCGACCACATCCTCAACCACACGAATGCCACGACCAGAGAGAAAGTAAGCCTGACGAGGTGAGCGGTCGACCAAAGTAAGAGAGAATGCCCGGCTCCAATGGAGACTTTCCAAACGGATCGAATCACCTTCCTGCCGAGGATTCCACGATAAATGCATCGTAACCTCTTTCTAGGCATATACTAAAGTGGAAGAGAGGACATTCAGGAATGTGCCCTTCCATCTTGCCAAAAACCACCTCCCAGAGAGAGGGTTGCCAATGGCCAAAAGCAGAAGTAACAACGTGCTGACCGAGGAATGCAAACATCAAAGTCCAAGGCTGAATTTGTTGCACAAGAGTAGGCAACAACATAGCTTTCCTCGCAAGCACATGCCTCTGCAAATCCAAGATATTAAGTCCACCGAGACGTTTAGGAGTGCAAAGATTCTCCATCGACATCAAGCGTAATCTTTTTTTCAGAGCATGAGTCCGCCACAAATGGGACATAATGTCCGACATAAGAGAATCAAGACATCGGCGAGGCCAATGCATTAGTGGCAAAAAGAACTGAACATATGCCAACATGATACTCTGAACAATTTGCAGACGCACATGCAAAGGCCAAGTAGATAGCTTCCAGTAATGCAATTTGACATTCAAGCGTTGCATGACCCAATTGACTTTTTGAGAGTGAGTAACATTCCATCCAATTGGATAACCCAAATGCCTAGTGATGACATTTGAAGACACAATCTCACCTGGCCACAACAGACTATGCCAATCACAAGAACGGAGAGGCAGAAGCTTCGATTTACAAAAGTTGACTCTAAGCCCAGCCGCAATGCCAAAAAGTTCCAATGCTTCCATAATCACCTTGACATCCGCCTGCTAATTACGGGGCATAAACAACGAATCATCAGCGTAAGCCTGGCTAACAAAAGTACGACCCGAAGGTAACCGCAGACCATGAAGATGCTGAGCAGAAGTCAAGTGATCAAGATAAGTCAACAGCGGGTGAGTAGCAATAGCATACAACAAGGCACTAAGGGGGCAGGCCTGCCTGACCGAACAACCAAGAGGCCAGGATTTAGTTAATTCACCTTCCAATATCCCTGAAGATGTGCTACATGCATACAAAAAATGAACCACATTGGCAAATTTAGGACCAAACCCTAAGCACGTCATCGTGGCGGCAATGAAGTCCCACTGTACAGTGTCAAAGGCTTTTTCAATGTCAACTTGCATAACCAACACATCTTGTTGAGTGTACTTAGTGTATTCCATGCCAATCAAAACATTAGTCATATTATCCATAATCTGACGACGTGGAATGAAACCATATTGAGCCCGATGGAGTCCTGCAAAAAGATGGTCCTTAATGCGATGCACTAGCATCTTAGCCAATATCTTATAAACCACCGGCATCAAAGTAATCGGGCGCCAATGAGAAAATCGTTCACAAAGCGCTTGCTTAGGCAACAATTTAAGTAAACCTTCTTTCCAAGATAATGGCAAATCTTGTTTCTTCCATGCCGCATTAATCATGAAAAGCAGTGGATGCTCAAGGGCCTCCCAGAAGGAGAGGAAAAATTCCATAGTAAGCCCATCCTAGCCGGGAGACCGCCAGCGGCCCAAAGCAAGCAACTCAATATGCAATTCTGAAGCAGAGAAGGGGTCCTCAAGGCCACATGCATCTTGCGGGGATATGATCGGAGTAACAAAGGAAAGCATCAATTGACGCGCATGGCAAGTAGCCAAAGATGCCTGAGAAGGAGCAGCAAACACCTGTCGATAATGCAAAACCATGGCATCCGCAAGTTCTTGCTTTGAAGAAGTCCAAACACTCGAGGAAAGCATAACCGCTTAATTGCCTGTGAAAGTCTTGAATGATGTAAACGCTTAAAGAATTGCTTCGAAGCACAGCCTTTGTCCATGAAAGCCTGTTGACGAGCACGCGTCTGCCATTTAGCAAGCTTTCGCTTGTCATTACGTTGAATACACATAGAGGCTTCACATAACTCCGACATCTCAGCATTAGACAGAGGCCGCAAATCAGCCAACTCTTGCAGTCACTGACAAGCATGCTTCGCATCTTTGACATCCCCTCGAGTGCACTGCATGTAATGCTTGCCATAGTCACAGATGACACTTTGCACTCTCATAACAAAGAGGGGGGATAACCTCAGAAATCATGTCCCGAAAAACCTCATGCGTTAGATAAGCATTATTAACAAGTAGCAGACGTTTCTTGGGAAGAGCCTGATCACAATGAGTCTGCCCAAAACTCACATCCAACAAAACAGGGTAATGATCCAATAACTGCAAAGTGTAATCAATGTTGACCTCACATACAAATTCCTCATATTGTTGCAAATTAAGCAAATACCATCTATCCAACCGCGCTCGATAAGAAGAATAGGCAACATGTTGAAAAGTAAAACCAGAGGCATTTGGATGCAAATGCCTCCGCAAACAACATATGTGAATTGCCAGAGGTACTATCATCCATCTCAGGGGTATTATTAAAATCACCGCAAAGGATTGCACTCGAGGTCCATGAGCGAGAAGAGATGTCTCGCCATAGAGCAACCCTTTGTCCAGATGATGTATACGCATAAATGCCTCCAAATTCATACACCTGACCATTCAACAAGCATTGAATCACCATCTAGCGGCCGTGCGGATCATTATACAAGAGAACTGGCTGAAGCTCATGCCGAACCAGCATCAATAAACTAGAGTAATCATGCAAACCAGCATATGCAATCCAATAACCTGCAAAATATGAACACTGACCAACAAAGTTATGTTGGTTGTGTTCTTGCAAAACCACAATATCTGCCTTACATATACGTACATAGTGCCAGGTCAGTCGCCATTTATCTAGGTTACATAACCCACGCACATTATATGAAATGCATTTAATACGATTGTGCATTACAAACCATATTTACAACGGCAAGAAACTCGAGGATCAAGTCGAGATGCCCATAGAGACATCTCCATCCACCGCATCCATGCCAAAACCCATCCGCTGAGTCAAAACAGGAACTTTGTCCAAAGAAAGTGCCTGAGAAGTGGATGCCTCACCCAAAAGTACACCCTTATAAGAGTGCATCGCTTTTTCCCAAGCGTAAATCAACGTGCGATTTTCATTGCAGGGAAGCTGCTTAAATGCTACATTCTTATTGGCGTTAACTAGAGGAACATAATTATGGGAAGGTGGAGTATGAATTTTCACTGTCTTTTTAGGTATCACCCACGAGCCAGCATCAGTTGATGCAACATTTTTGCCTTTCCCCGCGGTTACATTCCCAACATCCGCAGACAGCAGATTTTTGTTTTTCCTTTTAGCTGCATTAAAAGCCACCTTCATAGAAGGGATTCCATTCGATTTAGCTTCACCAACAGATTTGCCTATAGGGGCAGGGGAAGAGGAAGGAACGGCCGAAAGAGGGGGTTGCAAAACAGGTTCGGGGCATTCAGATTGCATGTGACCGAATTTATTGCATCAAAAACAGGAGTTAGCAAATTTGCCCCATTTGAGCTTAAAAGGACGCTTGCCCACCCAAGGATCCCCTGAATCCACCATAATTCCATCTAGGGTATTCTTATCCGTATCCCACAGAATGCAAAACCTATTAGTGTTCGCGTCCAATTTCGGAGGGCAAATCACCTTGCCAAGTTGAGCAGCCAACAAAGGAAGAAAATGCCTCCACGTGCGGGGAAAATCAACAATTTCCACCCACACAGGACATTTGTGACCAATAAGACTTTGATAGTCCTTCGTAAGTGCCCAAGGCAGAACATGAGTCATCTGCATGCCAAAAAAGAGGGGAGACATCTCCAACAAGAGGTTTCTAGCCTCAATATCTGCCAGTAGCACCTCATAGAAACCCCCAGCACCAAAATAAACGCCTCGGACAGCTTGGCATTTGAGCAGGAAATCAACCCACTGTCCGACATCCTACGCAACGGGCATTTTGCCAAGGAAAAATGACCGCATTCATGGCATATTGCGCTACCGGATCCATTAGGTCCTGTACTGGAATTCTCACCTCAAGGGCAGGTGCTTGACCATTCCAGGCTTTCCGGGCCTCTTCGAAGTCTTCATACAGACAACTCTTGATTTCAGAAGCACTCTCCGAAACACTTCATATGTACATCTCCCAAAGAACTCATACATCTGCTAAAATAACTTTGCCTGTAATACTGTAAATTGTCCCTAATTGAAAATTGTCTGACTCTGATACCGCAGCAGGTCGTACAGAGTTTTGACAGCAGCGAGCAGGTACAAGGGGGCGAGAGAGGCCAAATCTGCAGACCCGCAGATGAACACCAGCTGTCTCCACGTACTGTCTGCGCGCAGGTTCTAGATTCGTGCTGTGAAACAGTTCGAAAACAGGGAGCTTAGGCTATGCAGGGCTAACAGCAGAGCAGAGGACAACTTTCGCGCTGAAGGCTGAGGGTAGAAACGCGCACGCTACAGCAACCCTGTCACGTGCAGAGCTCAGGGAAGAGCGCATAGGACTCACAGTAGACTGCATAGGGGCACAGTAGGGAAGATCGCGCGCACGCGCACACACACACACACACATTAAAATGGATATTAAGCTTATACATAGCATGTGAAACGAAACCTTATAGCTCATTTTTTTTTGTTGCAAAAGACGTTGGTTTCTCATTGTGGGTATTAAGTTCTCAAAGACATAATACTAAATGACCACTACGTACACGATACCGTATGGAACTTAACGTCTTGGATGATAAATTTGGTGAGTTTATACATACTTGTATGCTTGGGATACTACATAATGATGAAAAATGCAAGCCTACATAATCGATGCTCGCTGCTGCTCCTGCGCGTTCCCCTCCCCCCCCCGCGTGCTCCTGCTCCCCCGCACCATAGCCCCCCCTTCACCCTCGCCCTCGCGCTGCCCCTGCCTGCGCGCTGTCTGTCCACGCGCGCTGCTGAGCTTACACCCAGCCTGTGCGCAGCCCAGCCAAAGTGCAGCCCCGCCTGCTGCCCCCCCTGTTGTTCGCTGCCCGCTGCCTCGCCGCTCCAGCCCCTTATCCCCCCCCCCCCCCCTCCTCCGAAGGCCTCGTTTGAATTGCCTGGCAGTGGATTCTCAGTTGGTTTCTCCTTGCCAAGCTCTCAAGCGTTGGCCTTCTCGTCCGCCCTTCTCCTTCAGAGCAGCAGACACTAATGGAGGCTCATGCTCCACCTCAGAGGGACTCCTCCGAAGCCCCCTCGCCCGACACCGCTGAGCCCACCATTCGACTTGCTCTCTCACCGACAGAGCAAGCGAGCCTAGCCGATGAGGTAGAGCGTCTGCAGGCGACCTCGGTCATTTGTAAGATTCTCGGCACCCGACCCAGCAGAGGAGAGCTGCGTGACCTTCTCCAGGCCCACCTTCTCGCAAAGGTGGGCAAGATTTTGGATGTCCAGATCCTCGAACGGGGGTACTCCCAGATCGAGTTCGAGACTTCCGAGATGGCCTCCAAGGTCATAGCTATGAGTCCACTGGCTATCCGAGCATCACGCGCCCACTTTCGACAGTGGCGACACGGTTTTGACCCGACTTCGGATGTGCTCGTAGAGGAGGCAGACATCCCCATCTCAGTCTGCTTTCCGGGTTTACGGAGGGAGTACCTTCCACTGCTCTCCAGGATTGGCTCCGCCATCGGGACTGTTCTGGAGACACCTCGTACGGCAGCATCAGTAGCTGTCAAGGCGGCCGGCATCCCTTCAGTTCGAGTTTTGGTCAGAGATACCCACACGCTCCCGAAGGTCATCCTTTTGCCTCGGGTGAGTGGGGGTTGGTATAGGCAGAGTGTGGAGTACTCGGGTCTCCCGAACCAGTGCTTCATTTGCAGACAGATGGGCCACCTAGCGAAGGCCTGTCCACGGAGGAGACCACGACCTGCACCTCAACCTCAATCCTAGCCTACCAAGGCTGGGCCGCAGCCTCAGCTAGCGACAGCGCACAGATTCTGAGCCACCCTTCGAGCCTGGGGCTCCAGCGGAGGAGGGGTGGCAGCAGGCCCGTGGCGGTCGACGCCAGGGGCCACAGCGACCACCTGGCACTCAGAGTGGCCCTCAGGTGCCTACTCAGCAGCAGTGGGTTCCCACGGGGAACCGCTTTGGTCCTCTTGAGTAGGAGGAGCCTCCTACGCCAGCCTTCTCTTCCGTTTCACCCTCGCCAGCCCCTCCTCCTTCAGATTTCCCCTCTTCCTCCTCATCCCCTCCCCCGCCCTTTGCTCCCGCCCACTCCCCACCTCGCCCCCCTATCTCTGTCGTCCTGCCCCGCTTCTCTTCTCCTTTGCCCCCCAAGCTCCTTCTCCCCCTCCTCCTGCTTCAGTACCACAGTCAACTCAGGAGACTGGTCCCTCGCCGGCGGCTAGGAGATCTCTTGGCAGCGCTTTTGCCACGAGTCGCCTAGCGAGAGAGGGGCAACCCTTCTTGCGGCCCCCTTTGCAGATTCAGACATCTTCCCTTGCAGCTATCCGTCGTGGTCTGACGAGCATTGATCTCCGACGCCGCTGGGACTTCTTCGATTACGGACTCACTCGCTTTCTCTTCGATTCCGCAGCAGACCACGAGGCAGCCTACTTCAGGGTCCACGCTCTGTTCCTCGCCGCTAGGGGGACAGAGGCCTTGGACTCAGCAATTGGTTTCTCCTTTCCTCTCTGTGGTAGGACCGAGACAGAGTGGTCCCTCGACTCAGTGGTGGGATGGTTGCATACACAGGTTCTCGAGTTCTCTCACCACATGGGAGAACTTGGAGTTACAGATTTGCTGTAGACTTTGTGGCCACTGGCCAAGTTTGCGGTGACACCCTCAGACTCAGCAGGATGTAGGCACATTGTGGTGTACTTTTTTGCGGACTATTGCGGACTCATTGCAGCAGGCCATTGTGGGCAGAGGGATTATTGTGCCAGGCAGGGCTCAGTGGATTACTTTGCAGGTTCACGGTGGCCTTGTGGGCTTCCTGAACATCTATGCGCCCAATGTGGCGAGTGCTCGTGCAGAGTTTTGGTCACAGATTGTTGAGTCTTTGCCACAGGTTGACCATTGGTGTGTAGGAGGGGACTTCAACATGTTGGAGGACCCTTCTGACAAGATCGGAGGCAGCCATGCTACTGTGCATGGAGTCGAGTTAGCAGCTTGGGAGAGGTTTTGTATGACCTTGAGGGTCTCGGATACATGGCAGCATTTTGGCTTTGTGAGGCCTCCAGAGAGTCTTGCCTTCTCTAGATCAGACCGCAGAGTGGGAGGAGTGAATCTATCGCGGATAGATCGCTTCTACGCTAGTGACCACTTCAGTGACTTGGGGGGATCAGTGGGCATCCTAGCAGGGACATCCTTCTCGGACCATGCACCAGTGATCCTCACAGTGGCAGACAGGTAGAGGAGTGGGAGCACGATGCTTCGCATCCCAGAGCGGGTCTTGTTGGACACAGCACTCAGAGAGAGGGTAGAGGCTCTTGGGACAGAGGGCATGGACAGCCAGGCTCTACCGGCAGACAGAGTGGCCTTAGGCCTAGCTCAGCTTAGCCACTTTTTTCTCCAGGAGTCTTTGGCTCGACGGGCCGCAACGAGAGAGGAGGAGCAGCGTCTCAGACGAGGCATTGCTTCACTACAGAGGATGCAGGAGCAGCATCCAGACAGTCCATGGTTGGAGGAGCAGTTACAGCAGGCTTGACAGGAGCTTGCTTGCACAGAGGAGAGACGCCATGAGTTTGCCTTTCACCGACAGGCATCTCAGTGGACTCAGGTAGGTGACAGAGTGACAGGTGCCTTTTTTGAGACAGTAGGACCTCAGCACTCGTATGCCAAGGTCACTCAGCTGAGGAGACCCGATGGGTTAGTTGCTTGTGAGCCTGAGGATATGCGTGTAGTTGCTACTGACTTTTACCGTGAGCTACTGACGGCTGAGCCCCAGTTAGAGAGACAAGATGCATGCAGGGAGCAGGTTTGGGCGCAGATGCCTTGTCTTGTGGCTGAGGAGATGCGCCAGAGGCTGGAGATACCTCTTCAGCTTGAGGAGCTGCACACGGCTCTTAGGGCCCTTCCTCGTGGTAGTTGTCCAGGTGAGGATGGGCTGACTCCCAGCTTCTTCTTGGAGTACTGGGACTTGCTTGGCCCATATCTTTGTAGTGCCTTTCAGTACATTCTGCACACAGGAGTGATGTCGAATAGCATGAGTGAGGGCCTGATTTACCTCATTCCAAAGGAGGGTGGCTCCTTGGATGAGATTCGACAGTGGCGCCCCATCACCATCCTCAACTCAGCCTACAAAATTCTTGCCAAGGCTCTGAGTTTGAGGATTCAGCCACTTTTGGAGAGCCTTATACATGGGACTCAGACAGGTTTTGTCAAGGAACGCAGTATCCTTGACAACATCTTCACTTTCTGGGAGGCTTCTGCCCTGGCACGTCTCCGTGGGGAGGACCTTGTGATTCTTCTTCTCGATTTTGAGAAGGCATACGACAGAGTTGACTGGGACTTTCTAGAGGGCACGCTTCGCAGGATGGGCTTTTCAGATGCTTGGATCAGAGGGGTGTCGGCTTTGTACGGACAGGCTCACAGTCAGGTGCTTTTGGCAAGAGGTAGAGGTGAGCGCTTCATGCTCACACGATCGGTCAGACAGGGTTTTCCTCTTGCCCCCTTTCTCTTTCTGTTCTATGCGGAGGCGATGAGCAGATTTTTGGTGTCACAGCATGTTGGTTTGAGGGGCTTAGCACTCCCGATACAGGGAGATGAGCTTCTGGATGTTGAGTTTGCCGACGACTCAGCCTTGTACTTAGAGGGCCAGGAGGCCAATTTACAGAGGTGTGGGCAGGCTCTTGAGACCTTTTGCTGTGCATCGGGTGCATTGATCAACTGGAGAAAGACAGTGGCTTTCTCGGTTGGCAGTGCTCCTGTGCCAGAGTGGATACCAGGAGAGGGCTTCAGGTGGATTCCCCCAGGGACTGCAGTTCGATACTTGGGTTGTCAGGTTGGTTTGGATTTGTCCCCCAAGCAGCAGATTGCTCCTCTTCTCCTGTCCATCAGGAGAAAGATGTTCCACTGGAGCTGAGCATGACTTTCGCTGGCTGGTAGAGTAGTAGTTGCCAACCAGGTGTTGTTGGCAACTATGTGGTACATCACTTCTTGCTGGATCTTCTCGAGTTCTTGTATCAGCCAGGTAGAGAGGCTGATCAGGAACTTCCTTTGGTCAGGTCGCGACACTCAGGTTGCCCGAGCCAAGGTGGCTTGGTCGGTCATCACACTTCCTTGTTCTCAGGGAGGGCTTGGGATCATTGATCCAGCACAGCAGAGCAGAGCCCTTCTTGGGAAGTTCGTCGTCAGAGGACTTCTTTCAGGCGAGGAGCCCTAGAAAGAGTTCTTGCTGCAGAGGCTTCGTGCCATGGTGCCTCAGTCAGGAGGCCCTTGGCAACCTTCGACCAGATGGATCTTTACAGAGTTGCGCCGAGTTGGTTTGAGCAGGAGACTGGAGGAGCGATTCGCTGTGAGTTTGCTTCGCTCTTGGGAGCTCTTACGGCGTGGCCTAGAGCAGAGACAACCGACATGCACGGAGGAGTGCCTACGACAGCCCCTCGTCTGGAACCCCATGGTTAGCACTCAGAGAGGCCACCTGGTTGGGAGTAGGCCTCATGTTTCATGGGGTCCCATGGCAGCAAGTCCAGCGCGCTCTCTAGGTGACTGGCTAGAGTTCACAGGTTTGTCAGAGGAGGTGCAGGGTGTCCAGCTACAGGGCATGAGAGGGGTTCAGAGCATGTATCAGGACATCTCAGAGTCAGTTCCAGCTGAGTGGCTCACGCCTCTCGAGCCAGTAGCATCCCGATGGATGGGAGCCTTCACACGACTGGAGGTTCTCATCTCAGTCAGGGCTTGTTCAGAGACTGTCCCAGCCCTGTTCTTTGAGCTTCAGGGTGGGGGACGATTACAGCGAGTTACAGTAGAGGCCCCGCAGGTAGCAGAGTGCTGTTTCCAGAGGATCCGAGTTGTGGGCATCTGTGGGAGGACTTGCGTCATAGACCCTGACCCAGCAGCTCTCGAGACAGGACACTGGAGGCTATGGGCTTGGGAGTGTTGTCCACTGGCACGAGTACAGTGGGATCCTGGTGAGTGGCTATGGAGGGACCCCTTCTCTTCTGCAGACCGCCCAGGAGTCCCTTTCTTTCAGTACACTGTTCGGCTTGGACGTCATATACTTGCAGCGCAGAGAGAGGCCCGCCCCGCTGCAGCACGTCATTGGCAGGAGGAGGGTCTCACAGTTGAGTTCTTGGCAGCTTTTTGGCAGAGGCTGTGGGACTCCAGACAGCTGAGGCGCGTCACTTTGTTCCAGTGGTTGGTTGCACACAGGCACAGCAGTAGGGAGCTGGCTTGTGCATAGTGGTCTCTCGGCCACATGTATAGCCTGTGACCAGTTGGTGGAGAGTCAGCGACACTGTCTTTGGGACTGTCCTTCGGCCCAGCAGGTGTGGCTACGAGTTCTTCGGCTGATGCCTGCCCTCTCCGCGGCTCGACAGTACACTTGGGGGGCAGCGGCTTGGTCCACTCTCACGGGCCCGGCACTACAGTTTGAGCTATCTTCCACCAGCAGGATGATAGTGATACAGGGGGGGAGACCTGCACTCAAGCCTGCTACAGACCTTACTCCACAGGAGTGGTGCAGTGAGAGAGAGGAGTGCTGGGAGCTCATCAGCGGCCTAGCTCTTTGGTTCATCTGGCGGGCCCGTTGTTTTCGTATCTTTGAGGCTCGCCCTGTGCCACCAGCAGAGATTGTTCGTGACTTTTGGCTAGAGCTGATCCATACTCTCAGAGGACAGCTTGAGGGACTACAGGGCAGCTCCGACCGCATGCGGGAGCGCCGCGAGGCTTTCGTTCGACTCTGGCGCCCTGGGCCTTTCTACACCATGGTCCACGGGGTGCTCAGATGGCACTACTGTCCACCTGTGTGGCTCTTCCCTCCTCCCATTTCTTGATCTAGCCCCATTGTATATATGCTGTTTTTTTCATTGGGAGAGTCTCCCCATCATGCTTGTTGTAGCCCTCTCTTGCAGAGGTGGATGTAGCCCTATGGGCAGTTTTCATTAACTAATAGAAGGATCTTTTTCTTGGAAAAAAAAAAAAAATGCAAGCCTACTCAGCTCTATCCTTTGGTGATAGGAGGGTGTAGTATAGTATTCGTTGGAGAGCCCTCTGTAAGAACGTGCATGATCTCCGTAGGATCAATATTCCTCCGCTTGCCATCTCTCTTGGAGACGTCTTCTCATGTCTAGCTCTAATATCCTGGATCGCCCGCTTGTGACGATGTGTTTGTGTGTAATCAGGGGCTCTTCGTTGTCGACATGCTCCAATCTCCTCTACTCTAGCAAGTGTGACTCTACTATGTTGGAGCACCGTAATGACAAGGAATCTGTGTAGTGCGGAAAAACTTTGTAAACCTAATCTTTCGGAGATGGTCTCTCTCACTCCCTGTTTGCAATAAATACTGTTGGTGGTGGTACATCGAATTCAAAGGCGACCCAAGCATCACTAGTTTGGAGTCAACAACACTGGTTGAAGACGAAATTCTGTCCCACCAAACAAGGAGGGTATCCGGCTTGGATACCACTATAACAATCACAATTGCAAATGAAATTTGTCGCAGGCTCCGTCTCTTGTTGGGATAGCTTACACATCCTAGCCTCTTGTGAAAAATCTTTGCTGCTCGACCCGCCTCAATTCTCAATAGGGTGGGATGAGACTCTGAGCTGACCAAGCACTACCTTCAAGCTATGTGGTAGGGACGAATTGATGGATGGGGGGTTTTGAATAAATCTATCACACATTAGCTATCTCGATTGCTATCTACTACCTTGATTGCAATCGGAGTTGCTAGCAAGTGTACTCCTTACAGCCACTGTAATCACTTCCGACGAGTGATTTTGATATTTATTTATTATTGATCTGCAACAATACAACTCCCTTTAGGTCCAAATATTTCAGCTTTGCGTGCAAATGCCTGAAAGGATGTCTCTAGGGACACTTATAAACTTACAATGGTTGCTCAAAAGCAGAGCCCCAAAATCTTATTCCTAAAAGCACTTGATACCAAAAGCTATGGCGCCCAAAGTTATGGTGCAAAAATCTTCTAGCACAGCGTGCGGAAATCCGTACAACAGTGACATGTGGCAACACAAATCGCGGAGGCTGTCCGTATAGTCAATGGAGAACGTGGAAAATCCGAAATCCGTATAGTCTGCCACATGTCATTTTGCGGCGCAATTAACAAGGGACCGTATTGCCGAGCCACGTCATCATCTTTTATCAGTTCGGAAGATCTTCTTTTACCTGCCTTTTAATAGCTTAGGCCCTTTGATGGGAACCCTTAAATCGAACTTCTTCTCTCTCTAGGTTTTAAGCCTCTCGGCCAAAATCTGGAAAGCACAATCACGTTATTCCTAAACCCGAAGGTTACTTAGGTATCCTATAATCATACAGAGGTTCACATATGCAAACACCCACACAGAGAATTTTGGCTTTGACTTGGAGATTGGCATGGACCACCTTTCTACGGAGAGTGAGTCTGGGACAGGCCAAACGAATGCATTGGACCGATGCGTCTATGACCTCGACACAAAAACCCTAACCCTAAAACCCGTCACAGCAAGTGCTTGTTTTTTAGCTCGCACACACACCACTCCTTCAGTTTATACTTCCTCTTGGAACGGCTTCATTGAGCATCCCCAAAGGTCAAAATATATAGCTGCCACACACACACACACACACAGAGAGAGAGAGAGAGAGAGAGAGAGAGAGAGAGAGAGAGAGAGAGAGAGAGAGAGAGAGAGAGAGAGAGAGAGAGAGAGAGAGAGAGAGAGAGAGAGATGATGATGAAATGAAATGTTATATTAACGTCTTCAAAAGGCCAAAGTGACCTATGAGACAAAAAAGTTACAATGTGGTGGATCTGATACAAAGTCAGAGTAACAAGATGACAAAATGACAGAATGACAAAATAAAATACTATGGAATCCTAAACTGCTAGGTATGGACTAAGCAGCTAAACAGCTAGCTGGGATAGCTAGATCACAGGAGATCCAGCATCGGTCGCTGGCGAATCTCATCAATCTCCTCCATGGTCAGTAGTCTGACCGAGCGTCGTGCATGTTAAGCCAAAGTGACCCGAATCCTCTGATGCAGCCTCCGATCGATGCTGTGTAGTCCTCCGCAGTCGTGGGCGCTTGGATCTCCCAAGCTCAGTCGCTCGGTCGATCAGTGTGCCTCTGGTGTAAAGCGACGAGCTCTGCTGTGGTAGTAACTCCTCCGGGTGTCTAGTGGCAGCTCTAAAGAAGTCTGTGATCTGTCTCTGAGACTGGCTAGCCTCTCCTCTCATCAGGCTCTCTCTGTGTCTGCGCAGCTCGAGCAAAAACAAACCTAGGCATCTCTGATCCTCGTACCGCATGACTCTAGAGAATGGTCCAAAGCCCTCTCTGAACAAGCAATGGAAGTGGCCTCGTATCTCGTAGTAGACGGGGCAGTGGCATTTGTAGTGCTACTCTGTCTCAGACTCGATGTCACACAAGGGGCATGTCCTGGCCTCTACTGGTACTCCGCTGTATCTTCTAGTCTCGATCCGCAGCTGGGGTGAAGATGTGCGTATCTTACAGAGGGCTCTCCATGAGACAAGTGGGTGTCCATGTATCTGGGCCTCGTCACAAAACCATCCTCCGTAAGCTGGAGGAGATGCTCTCTGTAGAAAGCCATCTTCGTGCCCAGCTCATGTGCTGGTTGTATTCATGTCCTCTTGGTGTCTAGCTGAGTCAAGTCCTGGCGAATGAGCCTGGTGATCTCGGACTGTGTAAGAGTCAGAGAGGGCGCATCCGGTGAGTACTGGAAGGGAGGCCATCTATCTATGCTGAACCCATGCGCCTGATGTCATCTCCCCATACCAGCATGCTGTATCTCCGTGCATGGCTAATTGTCAAGAGGACTCAAGTGCAAGGCGTGCATATCTGTCTCTGGGAAGTTCTCACATGCGGTGTATGAAGGAGACAGATCTGGTGAGCGCCTCAACCTCCAGTGGAGGGGCAGCTAGCTCTGCTCGTACAATAGCACGTGGTACTGAGCCTTGGCTCTAATGAGCTGCGAGATCATAGAGACCAGAGGCTTCTCCATGTCCCTCCATCCATCACTGCGGCCTGTCCTCCCGTGATGATCCAGTGAAGGTCCCCAAATCTCAGCTCCATAAAGCAATGCAGAAGCCACCAAAGTGTCAAAGAGCCAGAGCTTCGTCCGAGGCTTCTGAAACTGAACCTGTGAACACATCCTTTCCAATCTACCCAATGCTGCATAGGCTCTGGTCAATCTAGTCTCTGCTGCCCTCCTCAATGAGAATGCTGGCCCACTAAAAAGCACTCCAAGGTAAGTGTAAGCATCTGTATACTCCACCTTCTCCTGGCCGTATGTGAAGGCGGGCGCTGACCTCCTGATCCATTGTGGGGTGGTATTAAATACCATGACCTTGGTTTTACCAAGGTTGACGGACAAACCGCTTTCCTGGGCAAACCTATGCAAAGCATCCAAGTGACGTTGCATCCCTTCCGTAGAGTTGATCAACACAATATCATCAGCATATAACAATAGTGGAATCCATGTCCCTACTAGCTGTGCACCTCTATCACCATCTCTCTGAATGTAGTCAGAAACCTCATCTACATACATACCAAATAGAGTAGGAGAGAGCGGGCAGCCCTGCTTCACCCCAATAGTGGAGTAAACCGGTGTGGATAGACCCTTTGGGGTGGGTACCTGTCCCACTACTGACTTGTATAATGCCATGAACCCCCAAATGAGCTCTGTGGTTTGGGTACTCCCATCTGCTGTAATCTGCGCATCAATCTAGCTCTGGGCACTGTGTCAAATGCTTTGCGTAAATCCACAAAGCTACAATAGATCCGTCTCCCACGCGATCTGCCCTCCTCAATGATGGCTCTGAGTGTCAAGATATGGTCAAGAGTAGCAAAACCCCTCCTGAAACCTGCCTGCCAAGCTGCGCGCATCGCCTCCCTCTTTGCCTATCTACTCAGCTGCTGCTCTAGAATAGATGCGTACAACCGTGCCAATGTGTGTCCAATCATGATAGTGCGATAGTTCCGAGGCTCCATAGGGTCTCCCGACTTGAAGATAGGTACAACAGTAGATAGGCTCCAAGTATCAGGCAAGCCCTCACACATGGCATGGTTAAACGTAACTGCTAGAAGCTTTGCTAGTAAATCTCTGGCATGCGTGAAATGCTCAGCCACTAAGCCATCATGATCATATGCTCTCCCAGTCGTCACCCTGTCAATGGCCTTCCTCACCATCTCAGCGATGAAAAAAGCACATGTGTGTGGGCATGGATGGGGGGCTCGGGAAGGGGTGGCTTCTCAGGAACTGTGTACAGAGATGGCGCATACTGGCCCCAAGCCTCTGTAGAAGTGATGGCAGGGAGGGGGGGGAGGGGGGAGGAGTGCTCATGAAAGAGCCTCCATGCCTCACGTGAGTCCTGACTCAAGAATACCTGGTATAGATCTTGCTCTAGGCGAGACAAAATGACCTCTTCTTCCGCCGCACTAGGCGTCGAAAGTCAATTTGTGACTGCCTGTGAGTGATGTTCCCCAAAAGCACCTCCCTCTGAAGTCTAGCTCTAGTGTGCCGGCATTCCTCATCATACCAACTGTTCTGGGGCATGCTTCCCAAACGGCGTCTTTGCTCAGGCTGGGTATGTGGGTATGCCTCTGCTGCTGCATCATGTAGTGTCTGTGTCAGTATAGTAGTAAGCTCCTCCAGAGGTCGCCCTGGCTCCTCTGTGCACAGGTGTCTGTAGATCTCATCTATGTATACAGAGTTAGTCTCCCGCGTTGTGAGCGGGATGAAAACACACACAGCGCCTCTATAACGACCCGACACACACTCTTGGGAAGATACACACACACACACACACTATGGGGCACCACTCGGCTTAGACAACACACCTGGCTGAGACAAGGAACACACCTCTGGAGTGAGAGGAGAGAGACTATCCACTTGTCCACTCCACACGGATAGACACACACACACACACACACACACACACACACATCCAAAAAACTCAGCTCAAAAGAGGATAATTTCTGATGTTTAGATACAATTGAGCTTGGGCCAACACCAATGGAGCAAATAGCTCACACAATATGGGTAAAATAAGCCAGATACAATCACAAACTAGAGCAGAAACTTCGCTTATAGAAGAAACTTACACAGCTAAAACAACAGAAAAAGAGGGAGGAATTTGGCAAAATGGACGGCGCCATCGCGTCCGGAACGGCCCAAAACCCAAGTCTACAATGTCAAAGTGCTCAAATCCGACTTTGGATGAGCAGTTTACGGCCAAAACAGGCTCCAAAATGAGCAAAAACACACCTGCGGCCGTTTTTTCTGGTCTTCTCTCTTCTCCACGTTTTTTCTGGTCTTCTCTCTGTTTTTTCAGTTCCCACACTTAGATTTATTACTTGGGCACCCTTGGCCTTTTAGATGACCTCAAACAGACCCCGAACAGGCAAAAACCTGACCTCGCAGTGCATAGTTGTCACCTTTTTTGCATCATCCGCACACTTGGCACTCAGTTTTTCCAAATAATGCATCCCGCAACCACGTGAAGTGGCCCCAAAAAGTGGTCCTCATGATGACCTTTCTGCATAAGTATCACAAGAAAACACCCACGTCGTGTCCATACTTCTCCGCGTGCAAGTATTGACCCCGTTCGACCTCCTGACGCCACTCGATGCCATCTGACGCACCTGCTTACCTCATGTCGTCGGCCCGTGGATAGCTTCCTCGAGAAGTTTTACGCGCTAACAACTCCTCTTTATTGTAGAAAAAACACAGTGGTACTGGTAATAGTGAAAATCGATGCACTATATACACCCTGTCCTACCTGAACACATGTGGGCCCCACGTAACCACCGGGCTCTGAAAAATGGGCAATTCTTTATTTGATGCACCATGCATGTATATGTACATATGCGCAATCCCTTGCTCCAAAAAACTCCTGACATAATTTGCCCATCCCCTAGCCTGCTAGATCATTCATGATCAGCAACAGCAAAGAGAGATATGAGACTCGCCGCATCACAGGTCTCCTTATCCCTCACCAACACTGCTTTATCCACAGACAGCTCATCTTGCTCCACCATCATCAATCTAGCATGATACAATTTAAGACGCAATCCATTTACCCTTGACTTATGTAGAACACCATCCATGTTAGCCAGCTGATATGTGCCATTTGGAAAACACTCCACTACCTTGAAAGGGCCTTCCCACTTAATTTGAAACTTCTTTTGGAAGGTGTTGTCCAGCTTACTGTTGTAGCGCAAAACCAAGTCATGTTTCTTGATACCCTTACTCTTGACCTTTTCATTTATCTTTGCCAAAGCCTTATCCTGCATCTGCCCATAATGCTCCAATGCGCTCATCCTATCCAACTGGACCTCTTGTAACTGCAAGAGCCTCTCTTTGAATGCATCACTAGGCGGCCCAAGCAACTTCTCTAACATCTTGACCGCAGGAAACTCTACCTCCACAGGCAATAGTGCTTCCTTTCCATACACCAAATGAAATGGAGTAAACCCTGTACCTGTCTTCACCGAAGTACGGTAAGCCCATAATGCACTAGGCAATTCCAAATCCCAATTCTTTCCTTGGTGCTCTGTCACTTTAGAAAGAATTTGTACCAACTCACCATTGAATCTTTCATTTAAGCCATTACACTGCGGGGAATAAGGAGTGGTATGCTGGTGCCTAATCTTCATCTTTGTGCATAAGAAGTCTAGCAGTTTAGCTCTAAAGCCAGGTCCTTTATCTGAAAGTAGCTCCGGTGGCACCCCAAACTTGCAACATATTTCATCATACACAAATTTTGCCACATCCTTTGCAGTGATCTGTTTTACTGCTATAGCCTCTGCCCATCTAGAGAGATAGTCCACTGCCGCCAAAATATAGCTTTTGCCCCTGCTTGTGATAGGTAACGGGCCTATTGTATCAATCCCCCACTTTTCAAACACATCAAATGCCATAATGGTTTTTCGTAGCTCTGGCTTCAACACTCTCTTCCCAAATGCTTGACACCTATTGCAAGACCTACACCAATGGTGAATATCCTTGTGCAAACTAGGCCATACATACCCCTCTTGCAAAATGTTATGCAAGGTGATCTTTAGAGCAAAATGGCCACCACATGCGCCTTCATGATTCTCTTCCAACACTCTGTAAAGCTCCTCCCGCCAAGGTACACGTCTCAACACGAGATCAGCCCCTTTGATGTATAAGACATAACCAATCAATTTGTACCTGTATGCTTCTTAGACTTCTGAATCTCCTTTGGAATGATTCCTGTTAGCAAAAACTCCTCTTCTTGAGCCAAACTTTCCTAGCCATGATAAAGAGGTAAAGTGGTCCTCAACACAAATAGCTCCCCAATCATGCCTTGAGTTGCTTCATGTGCCTCTCCATTTAGAGCACATTCAATGTGTCTGATGATCCATGCTTCGAACTTTTTTAACAGGCCTTTAATTCTGAAGCACATTTCCTTCAATGATGTGTTCTTCCTCTTCCACACACCTAGCACTTGCTTCACCACTAACAAGGCATCACCTTTTATGCTTAACCTTCGAACCCCATGCTTCAAACAAATGTGTAATCCGGCTTCCAATGTAGCATATTCAGCCTCATTGTTACTATGAGCATCCAATTTGAACCCTCTCTTGCATACTAGCTGACCCTCTGGATCATAAAGTGCTATACCCCCTGAAGCTGCATCATGGCTCTTTCTGTATGAACCATCAAAGAACAACACATGTGCATTGCTGATCTGTGGCACTTCTTCAACTACCTTTCTCACCACCTCTTCCTTAACAATAAGGGGATTCTCCTTGTAGGTCAACAAATCAGCTAGGGTAGCCCTTGTACCATCTTCCACTAGAAAAGAGAACTCAAACTCTCGCAGCTCAATTACCCATTTCTTCACCACATTTGACATGTTAGTACCATTAATTAACTGTGGTAAAAAGGCTTAACTCGTCAAGAAAACAAAAGGCCGTGGTAGCAAGTAATGACGAAATCGTCGACAAGCAAATATTACACTGGCCATCACTAGCTCTACTTCCGAGAACTTTCTCTCCGCTACCAACTTCACTCGGCTTGCACAATACACTGGCCTCATATAATGGTTGCCCTTCCCCTTTTGCAATAGCATTGCTCCAATGGCATCATCCCCTACTGATGGATTTACATAAAACACTTTCTCCCAATCAGGAGCCTGCATGGCTGACAACCCCCCTAACACCTCTTTCACCTCTTGAAACACTTCTTCACACTTGTCATCCCATTGCAATGGATCATGCTTTGCCACTTGCTGTAATGGATAAAGAATCTGAGAAGACAATGGAATAAACCGTGCCATGTACTTCACTTTGTGTATAAAGGTTGCCAATTGCTTTGTACTCGTAGGTGATGGAAGAAGAATAATAGACTTAACCTTGTCTGGATCTGCCTCAATGCCATTTTCTGACACCATATGGCCCAATAAGTTCACCCTTGGCTGTGCTAGATGACATTTCTTTGGATTTAGTTGTCCTCCACATTGATCATATCGAGCCAATACCATCTGCAGCTTCTCATGGTGTTCAGCCCTACTACTATAAACACAGAAGTCATCCATAAAAGCTTTAACACAACTACCAATGAATGGTTCCAACACCCAATTCGCTCTCTCTTGATAGAAGGAAGGTCCATTTGACAACCCCAATGGCAATACTGTGTAGCAATAGCAGCCCCATGGCGTAATAAAAGTGGTCTTTGTGCGGTCTTTAAGAGCAATCTTCAATTGAAAATAGCCTGAAAAACCATCACACACACTGTACCTCTCATAACCTGCCACTGAATCCAAGATCTGATCGATGAATGGAAGAGGATATGGGTTCTTCTTAGTGGCTGCGTTTAAGGGCTTAAAATCTACACAAATCCTCCACTTCCCATCCTTCTTTGGACTGACTACTACTGGACTCACCCATTCTGTGGTCTCCACAGGGACTACGAACCCTGCCTTCAACAACTTGTCCACCTCTTCTCGCAAGGCTTCCATTTGGTCTTGACCCATCCTTCTTAGGCTTTGCCGCACTGGCTTAGCACCTTCTTTCAGCTCTATATGCATCTCTTCGCCCTTGAACCCTCTGATCTCTTCATATGAAGTAATGAACAAATCAGGAAAACTAGCCAGCATGTGCAAATATATATCCTTCTCCATAGCTGAGAGGTCTCCACTGATCATTTGTGTCATCAATTCCTGCTTCTTTGACAACTCAACCTTGGTTTGCATCAGCCCTTAAATCACTTCATAAGGCCCTTCACTTTCATCTTCAACCTCATTCGCAAATGCAACTAAACCAAACTCCTGTATTTCTTTGTCCATCAAAAGAAATGCAACATCAGCATCCTCATCACTGCTGGTAGTGCTATCACTGTCCTCATCTGTCACCGTGGAAGAGTCTTCATCACTATACTCATCCTCATCTTCATAAAGCTCCTCTAATCGTTTCCTTGTGTCCATATTATAAAGCTTCTTGGTACGTGTCTTTCCATAGAGGCTAATCGTATCATGTCGCCAATCTTGAACAGCTCCCACTGCACGTAACCATGGTCTGCCCAGTATAATAGGATATGCTCCCAACCCTGCTGTCATCACATGAAAATCAACCACTGCCTTTGCATCATATGCCTCCACTTCTAAGCTCTTTACAACACCCAAGCATTTTACTTTTTGATGGTTTGCCAATCTGATCCGAAAACCTGACACCCCAGCCACTGTGAGACCCATCTTCTCAACGCATGAGTGTGTTATGACGCATATTTCGGCTCCGCCATCCACATAACCTTGTCCCAAATTTTTCATTTTATGCAACACATCTACTATTGGGCAAATGTCTGGTAGCTCATCCATTGTCAACACCTTTACTGAACCTCTCTCTAGCTCTTTCTCCATTGGGTTAACCATCCTCTTCCACTGTCGCTGTTAGCTTAGGCACCATCTCTATAAGCTGCCCAAAAGTAACATCTGCCTTCCTGCTCGTCAGATCCTCCTTCAAGTCATAGCTTAATTGCCTATCCCCTAGTGGAAAATCTGAAACATGAAACTTTCGACGAGCTCTCCTTTTCCTCTTGGCCTTGGCATCCTCGCCTTCATGGCTCTTTCCTTTCTTCTTACTAGGACTTGGGGCCCTTCTTCCTTCTTTATCCTCTGTGGTCCTCTTCCCAATAGGCATCACTAATGTATCCTCTAGCTTTGATGCCTTCTCCAAGGTGACTACACTTAGCACTTTTGTCTTTCCCTTTTGCCTCCTGGGTCAGTCCACTGGTTCCTTCGTCTCCCTTAATTTCGATGCCATAATCATGCGACCTAGTTAGCACCAGTTTTGGCAATGGATACATGTCTCCTCCCATCCTTGGTGGCTTATCACATTGCGGGCTGATGTGACCCAACTCTCCACAATTGTAACATGTGGGCGTCTGCCTCCAAAACCTACCATTGCTTTGTCCAACACCATTCCTAGGCCTTTCTTCACCTCCTGGCTGATTTACAAACCTCCCTCGACCTCGATTATTTCCCACTTGACCTAGCATGTTTAGGCTAAGATTCTTCATCAAATCTACCACTTGCGCCATGTCTTGCCTTAGCCCATCATCCTGCACCGATGTAGTGACCACTGCTGGCATAACCTGAGTAGTAACAGGATCCACTGGTTCATGATGAACTCCTGACATGCGACCTTGTAAAGAGTCCATAGGTTGAAATTCAGACCTCATGGGCAAAGACTCCACCCCTAACTGGCTCATTTTCCTCAGCTTCCACTCTTTGTTCCTTGCTACCTCTAGTGCATCTTCATATGTCCTAAGCTTCTTTAGCTCCACTCTCCAACGTATATTCTCCCAAAGACCAGCCAAGAACCTGTCCTTCTTCATCATGTCAGGCGGGGGTACCTGTGGTGCTAAGGCCTTGCACATCCTCTCCCATGCGAATGAGAACTTACGTATGTACGCATCTACTGGCTCACCTTCCTTTTGCACCAAAGCCCGTACTTCTTGCCACACTTTGTCAGGATCTTCTATCTTCACAAACTCCACTTCCAGCCCATGCCGTAGATTGTCCCAAGTCAACCTTACGGGTGGATTAGCCATACGCAACTCCTCTTCAAATGCCTTGGACCAAACTCGTGCATCACTCTTCAAATAGATTTGGAGAAGACGTAACATCTGTGCTGGGTCATGGATCTGGTTGCTAATGCATGCAACCTCCATCTTTTGCAAAAAGTCTTCCACATCTTCATCACTTTTTCCATGAAACTCCGGATAAGAGAAAGCTATGGCTACCCAAGCTACGATGCTTTGAGAAGCCCTTCGAACACACGTGCAAGAACCCAAAACTTCTCACTACCCAATCCCCAGAAACTTCAATGGAGCTCAACTTTAGATAAGGACAAACACATGCACATCAAATGAGTTTTCATAGTTGATCATCGGAACTACAACAGGCAAAGGACATTCCAAGATCTCTCGTAATCTTCTTGGCCCGAACATAAAGACTATGCGCTGCTGGAAAAAAATCTTCCTGGACACATGAACATTTATCTGGATTCTTTGAGTTAAATGAAATGGAGTGAATTGAGGGCCATTTTGATCATCCATTAAAGACAACCATGAAGCTCCCAAGAAGGCACACCTGACTTAACCTCTGATTTTGCCAAAATTTCAGCAGCATAACAACATAACTTGGAAAAATTTTGGCAGAGTTACCCTAGAAATAGAGCAGTAGGAACCCAAAATATAGACTTTATATATATGCATAAACTGTCAACAACAGAACCCGAGCATCAAGTAGGACTCACTAGTACATATCCTATGGCGAGGTCACAAAAAGGGTGCTCCAGCTACCTGTATCACCGAAAGGATCTCTACATTTGAGAATCCCCCAGCTCAATAAAAATTTCACGCTATCGACCCTCACAAGAAGGCTAATGCAAATCGCGTATAGTCAAGTCTCAGAAATGACTATCTTCCATACCAAGTCTAAGTAATGGCTGGGACTGCCAAATACAACCAAGTATGGCTCCAGAAATGCGTACAATGGCAGTTTCCACAAGTAACGTACAATCCAGCAGACAATGCGCTCAAATAGGCGCCAAGTGATGCATACCCACAACAACTGCAAGTGACATCACTGCTAGTATATCACTGTACTCCAGCTACCTGTACCTGTGTGAATCACTTGTACCTATACCTGTCCCTGTAACCTGTAACCTGTAATCTGTAACCTGTAATCCCGAATCTCGAAGCTTGAAGCTTGAAGCAGAAGGTACTCGAAGAAGATCCTCCGTGGGGGCACCAAAAGAATGTGAGCGGGAGGAAAACACACACAGCGCCTCTATAACGACCCGACACACACTCTTAGGAAGATACACACACACACTATGGGGCACCACTCGGCCTAGACAACACACTTGGCCGAGACAGGGAACACACCTTTGGAGTGAGAGAAGAGAGACTATCCACTTGCCCACTCCACACGGACATACACACACACACACACATCCAAAAAACTCAGCTCAAAAGAGGATAATTTCTGATGTTTAGATACAATTGAGCTTGGGCCAACACCAATGGAGCAAATAGCTCACACAATATGTGTAAAATAAGCCAGATACAACCACAAACTAGAGCAGAAAGTTCGCTCATACGAGAAACTTACACAGCCAAAACAGCAGAAAAAGAGGGAGGAATTTGGCAAAATGGACAGCGCCATCGCGTCCGGAACGGCCCAAAACCCCAGTCTACAATGTCAAAGTGCTCAAATCCGACCTCGGATGAGCAGTTTACAGCCAAAACAGGCTCCAAAATGAGCAAAAACACACCTGCGGCTGTTCCTCCTCTCTTCTCCACGTTTTTTCTGGTTTTCTCTCTGTTTTTTCAGTTCCCACACTTAGCTTTATTACTTGGGCACCCTTGGCCTTTTAGATGACCTCAAACGGACCCCGAACAGGCCAAAAACTGACCCCGCAGTGTATAGTTGTCACCTTTTTTGCATCATCCGCACACCTGGCACTCAGTTTTTCCAAATAATGCATCCCGCAACCACGTGAAGTGGCCCCAAAAAGTGGTCCTCATGATGAGTATCACAAGAAAACACCCAGGTCGTGTCCATACTTCTCCGCGTGCAAGTATTGACCCCGTTCAACCTCTTGACGCCACTTGATGCCATCTGACGCACCTGCTTACCTCATGTCGTCGGCCCGTGGATAGCTTCCTCGAGAAGTTTTACGCGCTGTGAGCGGGATGAAAACACACACAGCGCCTCTATAACGACCCGACACACACTCTTAGGAAGATACACACACACTAGGAGGCACCACTCGGCTTACACAACACACCTGGCCGAGACAGGAAACACACCTATGGAGTGAGAGACAGGAAACACACCTATGGAGTGAGAGAAGAGAGAAGAGAGATTGAATTTCTGATGTTTAGATACAATTGAGCTTGGGCCAACACCAATGGGACAAATAGCTCACACAATATAGGTAAAATAAGCCAGATACAATCACAAACTAGAGCAGAAACTTCGCTCATAGGAGAAACTTACACAGAAAAACAGCAGGAAAAGAGTGAGGAATTTGGCAAAATGGACAGCGCCATCGCGTCCGGAACGGCCCAAAACCCAAGTCTACAATGTCAAAGTGCTCAAATCCGACCTCGGATGAGCAGTTTACGACCAAAACAGACTCCAAAATGAGCAAAAACACACCTGCGGCTGTTCCTCCTTTCTTCTCCACGTTTTTTCTGGTCTTCTCTCTGTTTTTTTAGTTCCCACACTTAGCTTTATTACTTGGGCACCCTTGGCCTTTTAGATGACCTCAAACGGACCTCGAACAGGCCGAAAACTGACCTCGCAGTACATAGTTGTCACCTTTTTGCATCATTCGCACACCTGGCACTCAGCTTTTTTCCAATAATGCATCTCGCCACCATGTGAAGTGGCCCCAAAAAGTGGTCCTAATGATGACCTTTCTGCATAACTCTCACAAGAAAACACCCACGTTGTGTCCGTCCTCATCTGCGTGCAAATATTGACCTCGTTCGCCCTCCTGACGCCACTAGATGCCATCTGACGCACCTGCTGACCTCACGTTGTCGGCCCGCGGATATCTTCCTCGAGAAGTTTTACGCGCTACCAACTTTACTTTGTTGTAGAAAAAAACACACTAGTACTGATAATAGTGAAAATCGCTGCACTATGTACATGCTGTCCTACTTGTACACATGTGGGCCCCACATAACCACCTGGCTAAGGAAAATGGGCAATCCTTTATTTGATGCACCATGCATGTATATGTACATATGCGCAATCCCTTGCTCCAAAAAACTCCTGACAGCGCTAACAACTCCTCTTTATTGTAGAAAAAACACAGTGGTACTGGTAATAGTGAAAATCAATGCACTATGTACACCCTGTCCTACCTCTTCACATGTGGGCCCCACGTAACCACCTAGCTCTGAAAAATGGGCAATTTCTTATTTGATGCACCATGCATGTATATGTACATATGCGCAATCCCTTGCTCCAGAAAACTCCTGACAGCGTGAAGGTGTAGTGAGTAGGGGCTACTGCCCGTAGCCTGTGTGCTACACTAAACTGAAAAGAAATGATCAGCGACACAAGAGCATGATCCACTGCCACACCAACAGGTCTGGGTCCAACTGTGAGGTCCTAGATACTAGAGATGAAGCTCGGCTGTGCCATGACATAATCCACTGTGCTTGCTCCATGTCTTTGTGGAAAGCATGTAAAACCCCCCGCGGCGGGAAATCTCTGTAGGCCATTCAAGATGGCCAATCCATGTGCAGTCCCCATGTCTATCTAGTGTCGTCCATACTCAGTGTGTTCTCCATCCTGTGATAGTCTGGATAGGCCCATCTCTGCAACATGCAACTCTCTCAGCATCTCCTTTGAAGTATCATAAAACTGTCTGATGATGGGCAGTCCTAGCATTGAAATCCCCTAGAATGATGATGTCACCATCTCTAGAGAACTCCCATATGTCATCATCCAGAATAGAGAAGGGGGACTGTCCTCTGGGTGGTGCAGAAACTGACGTACTCGGGGGAAAGTAGCAAATAGCAATGTAAAGATATCTGCCTGTCTCTGCTCTCAATCTCACCCACATGTACCTAGCTTGCTCATCCCTGCGGGCTATATGTATCAATGGTTGCAATTCTTCCCTGAATAACACTGCCACTCCTCCTGAGCCCCGCCCTCTGTGCTCTGATCGTGTCTCCTGTCTACAGGCTGTGTCCCATCTATATCCACTAATGTGAGGCATAGATTGCCTCGGGGCTTGATGTGTCTCAGAGTAGAAGACGATGTCTCTTCTCATAAAACTATTCTCAAAAGCACCCACATCAAGGCGCATAGATTCATTACAATTCGAGGTGGCAACTTTGAATGTGGTCCCATAGGTCTCGCACCGTCATGTGGAGCGCCGCTCTACAATCACCACCCGGCCATCTCTGGAAGGCCGTCTTTCCTTTCTCCCTTGCCGCTTGAATCTCTGGCATTACCTCTCTCATATGCGCAAGCTGTGTGAGAGTGAGATCATCTCCAAGGAATATGCCTGTTTTCTTTAGTGTAGGGCGCTTCTTCAAGAAGTCCTGGATGGATGGGAAACGGATGATTAAAGCTCTCCCTTTTGAAGTCTCCCCATTGCCTTGTATCTTCTTCCCTACCCTCCATGCCTTTGTATCAATAGCCTCACTACCCATCATGCGGAGAAGTTCTTTGACTTCCCCTTCCACATCATCTCGGTCTTTTAGACCGGCTACTCTTTTATGCAAGGCTCTAGTTTTCCTTTGTTGCTCTTCTTCTAGAGTCATGTTGATGATTGTAGGAGTGGGGACAGATGTGGTTTCTTTCCCTTTTCCTTTCTTAGCGACTTCTATCCATTTCTCGGCCTCATCCGCCTTCTTTTGCGTCTTCGTGATCACATCCATCCACGAAGACGTTTTTACCACCTTCTGTTTCTCCTCCTCTGTGATCATCCGTACCTGCTCCTTGATGACCTTGATCTCCTCTATCACAGAGGGTTGAAATTCTCCTTTTTCCAGTCCATTGCTTACTCTATCCACAAGCTCTCGCTTGAGGGCTGTGACCTCTTCTCTAAGTGCTTGTGAATCCGCCTTAAGTGCTTGGAGCTCTGCGTGCAAGTCCTCTTTCTCCTTCTTCCATTGCGCGCCTTCATTGAGAAACATTTGAAGAAGGTTTGCCTTCTCTTTCCACCATCCCTCCGTCTCTCCATTCTTTCATCTCCCTTTCCATTTGTGTTATCCGCTTGTTTGTAAGCGCAAAGGTTGCCTTTGTATGGGGCGTACATACTGGCGAAATGATCATGGCCTCCATTGGCGATGTTAGTATAGCTACTGTTCGCCCAAATGCCCTCGCCACCAAGCCCTCGCCCTCGCCTTGCTAAGGTCTTGCCCTTGCCCTTGCCCTTGCCCTGGCTGGCCTCGCCCTTGCCACCAAGCCCTCGCCCTTGCTGACCTTTGGTCTCGCCCTCGCCCTCGCCTTGGCTGGTCTCGCCCTCACCACCAAGCCCTCGCCCTTGCCTGCTGGCTGTGGGCCTTGCCCTCGCCCTCGCCCTCACACACACACACACACACACACACACACACACACACACACACACACACACACACACACAGAGAGAGAGAGAGAGAGAGAGAGAGAGAGAGAGAGAGAGAGAGAGAGAGAGAGAGAGAGAGAGAGAGAGAGAGAGAGAGAGAGAGAGAGAGAGAGAGAGAGAGAGAGAGAGAGAGCTCCCCACCGCCTCGGCCCTCCTGCTTCTCCCATCGCGAGCTTCCTCACCCTTGAAACCAGCCTTGCCGCCGCACCTGCTGCCCGTTGCTACCCTCATCCTCTTGCTACGCATCCCCTAGAATCAGCTTGCTATGCCCAACTCCCTGTCCCTGGCGTGCGCATCCACCCTTGTATCAGGTGCAACGGAATTGTAATGGGGAAGATCTTGGTTTTACACTCACAAATCCTTTTGTTTCTTTCCTTGCGTTAGTGATTCCTTTTAGATTAAATGATGGTTCCTTTTTCTTTTCCCTGAAGAGAGGGAATGAGAGAGTGCGGTAGAGATGTGAAGAGGGAGAGAGAAAGAGAGAAGAGGAGAATGACACTCGATGGGGTCCCAACGAACCTTCTCAAGACCCCCCCACACCGTGGTCGATGTGGTATTTGCTTTAGATTGCGTAAATGGAATGTACGCACATGCAATACCTCAAGTGCAGACTCTACTGACTTGAATGGTGAATGTTGCCCTGGTAACTCTTCAAGATGAAACACCTCCGGGGTTGATTTGATGCACCTTTGTATCCTTCTTGATGTGGGATTTCTGATGGCCACCATGGGTTAGATTTGGGGCTGAATTTCACTCCCGATGTGAGAGGAATGAAGGGCTGAAAACTGGCTGCAAAAACGCAGATCTGGCACGCAAAACGCAGTAGATTTGTCACCGGAATCAGGGCTGAAAACGCTGCTGATGATGGACAGAGATGTGAGCACTTGATGCGACGAGGGAATGGCCGAGAGAGAGGCTCGATGTGCTGCCATAAGCTCCGAGCTGTAGCAGAGAGATTAGAGTTAGCAAATCCGTGGCTCTTCCGGCGAGGGAAAGGGCTGAATACTGAAAACTCTGGCTGCTATGGCTGATGCGGCGCGAATGCTCATGATGAAGGTCTAAAACACCAAGGGACTGATTAGCAAAAACGTTGGGCTGATCTCTGGTGCAAGCTCATCTAATCCAAAACATTGGCTCTACTGCTCCCTTTATTTATAGGGTTAGATACTGGTTATAAACTTTTTAAGACTTAGGTAGGGCAAATTTCCACCAGCCCAACAAATTGAATGTCAGGTGCAGCAGGAGTGTTGAAGGATTTAGCTCGGATCTAGTACTCTGCACAAACACAAGGTTACTTTACTTTGCTGGAAAAGAGAAACTGAACAAGAGACAATGAAGGAGAGAGAGGCAGAGAGAGAGAAAAGAGAAACGACACTACATGTCGGGTCCCAACCACCCTCAAGGGCCCCCTTGCTCTGTTACTAGAGCAAGTACTTGCTTTATTTACTTGCACATGTTGATTCTGCGAGGCTATAGGCTGGATGCTGTAAACGCTTATGATTTGAAGGGATGAAATCTGCAACTTATTGGCGATAAGGGCTGAATCTCCTGGCTGGTTCTACCGATGATTTTGGGCTAAAACGTTGATTTATGATGCTGGAAATGCTCGGAACTGTGGGTGAAAAACGCTGGTACTGAGGTTGGGCTAGAACGTTGGTGGTATTGGTTGTGGGTACTGAGCGTACTGCTTGCTTGCTGATCCTTACTTTGCTTGAGAAGAGAACCCCAGGTCACTTGGGTCGAGCAGTCCTAAATCTGAGCCTCCACGATGATGGAAAATAAAGACAAAATGTGACTTATTAATAAGCAACATCTATAAAGATAAAATGTCACTTATTAAATTAATAAGTGACTTGAGAGACTGTTCCTATGCCTATATGTTGTACTGACTGTACTATGCAAGAGAGGGTATGCAACTACGACCTGCATGAACATGCACGTCTTGCTAGAGGCTCACAAAGTGCTAAGGTAGATCCTAAGCTAAACTAAGAGTGACGATTGTAGCAGTAGCTTGTCCACATGGCTCAACTGTAGTGCGCACGTGACATCCCCCCCCCGTGTTAAAGGTGAGACACAATTGTGGAACTTCTACCTGTGGATACTTGGGTACTTCTGATCCTGAATGCTTCTGATGCTTGTGGATGCATAAGCTGATGAAAACTCCTTCAAACTTGTGGATATTGCGGATGTAGGTACTGTTGCGATGTAAACACCGACTATACAAGTTACTATGTAGCCTTGCTACTGTTGCAGAATAACAGCCTTGATGCTGACTCTGCCTTGCGAGAAAGTACTACCACTTGAATAGTCCTGTCATGAAAACATTGCGGGTGAAGATGAAAGGTAAGGGTGCTTGGAGGTATTTCCAAGAGTTGCTTGTCGACGGAAGTGGATGCACTCTACATGCGAATGTGAATTTAGAAGAGGGTTAGGGGTTTTTTCTCTTAACTCCTTCCATATTTGCATACAAGGCAAGCAAATCTAGGTACTCAAAATCTAGATTTCCGTGTATCCGATGTCGATCTTCATTTGAGGACATAGTGACGAAGTGCGAGCGTACCCGATGCGCAAGGGTGGTAGTAGCTATTAAGTCCGGGTCCAGGACGCGAAACTTCTCGGAGAAAAAAAACTAAGAGAGATTCTTTGGGTTCTTGGTTCTTCCCTTGAGTTTGCGAAGCCGAAGCATGCACAAAGGTCTGGTACCAATGTAGGTGCAACGGAAGTGTTTAAGGATTTAGCTCGGATCTAGTACTTCGCACAAACACAAGGTTACTTTACTTCACTTGAAAAGAGAGAGAGAGAGAGAGAGAGAGAGAGAGAGAGAGAGAGAGAGAGAGAGAGAGAGAGAGAGAGAGAGAGAGAGAGAGAAATGAAATGATATATTAACGTCTAAAAAAGGCCAAAATGACCTATGAGACCAACTGATTACAATGATGAGTCTAGTACCAAGTCTGGGTAAAAACAAAGAAAACTACAAACAAAGAACTGAGATAGGAGTGCTACCGAATCCTATGGGTGGCTGGTAGGTTGAGCAATGGTATCATGCCAAAAAGGTACAAAATGGGGATAAGTGGAGAGAGAGAGAGAGAGAGAGAGAGAGAGAGAGAGAGAGAGAGAGAGAGAGAGAGAGAGAGAGAGAGAGAGAGAGAGAGAGAGAGAGGCCTCGTCACCCTCCTTCGTCCCCAACTGCTATCTCCCTTTTGTTCCTCCATTACCTTTTGCTGTTGGATTTATCAATTGGTGGGCTTTGCCCGACACCGAGCTTCTGCTCACTGTCATCTTCACTGTTGGTGGCTTTTAGTGGCTCCGGTTCTTAATTTACAGTTGTTGAATGGGCTTTTGGGTGAAGTGCATATCTTTCAGAGGCTACTGCCATCTTCTCTCCACTTAGCTTGCCAGGCCTCTTTAGGAGAGGTTTTTTTACCTTGGACTTCTATCTTTTCCATTTGGCCATGTGCCTAGTTGTATCTCCTTTACAGTTTTCCGTTGGATGCCTACGGGCTTGCTATGTAAATAGTGATGTACTTGCTCCCAGAATAGGCACCATTTGGGCGTTCTTAGAGATTTTCAAGTGATAGAATCGGCCCCTTTTTTTCTGCCAAAAAAAAAAAAAAACAGAGAGAGAGAGAGAGAGAGAGAGAGAGAGAGAGAGAGAGAGAGAGAGAGAGAGAGAGAGAGAGAGAGAGAGAGAGAGAGAGAGAGAGAGAGAAATGAAATGAAATGTAATATTAACGTCTTCAAAAGGCCAAAATGACCTATGAGACCAATCTGTTACAAACTTGTGAATCTGGTACCGTGTCTGAGTACAAAAAAAGAAATACTAAAATGAATCTAGAAGTGCTACTGGCTCGAACTGTGTGGGGTATGTGTGATCATTGATAGAATGGTTGCCCAATACAAGAGAAAGATACAATGGGTGAAGGATCCATCCTCATCTGTACTGTAGATGTCGAGATAGTATGGCTCGAATCTTTTGTTGTAGTCTTCGTCGATGCTGTGAAGCTCCTCCCCTTAGTTGTGGGCGTCTCGATCTCCCTAGCTCCAATGCTCGATCAATGAGAGTACCACAGGTGTGAGTATGAGCTGAGCTTTGCGGTGGTGGTTGCTCCTCTATCTGTCAAGTGTTTGGTGTGAAGAAATCAGTAATCTGTCTCTGGGATTGTCTCTCTCTAGATCTCCTTAGTAAACTATCTCTGTGTTTGTGTAATTCAAGTAGATATAGTCCAACACATCTCTGGTCCGGATAGCTCATGATTCTCGAGAAGGGTCGGAAGCCTTCTCTGAATAGACAGTGGAAGCGACCCCTTATCTCGTAATACACTGTGCACTGACATATATAAGGTGTCTCCGTCTCTGGCTCTGTATGGCATAGATGACATATCCTGCTAACAGTTGGTATCGCTCTGAATCTACCAGTCTCAATCTCAAGCTAGTGTGAAGATGTTCGTATCTGACCAATGGCACACTGTAACCCATGAGATAGATGCGTATCCATATAGCTGGGATGAATCACAAACCCATCCCCCTGTTAAGATGCTCTCTATAGAAAGCCATCTTTGTGCCCAACTCCTGCGTCGGCTCTATCTATGTCCTCTTGGTGTCCAACTGGGTCAGGTTTTGGTGAATGAGTCTAGTAATCTCCACCCGTGTAAGAGACGATGATGGTGCATCAAGGGAGTATTGGAAGCGAGGCAAGCTGTCCATGCTGAAGCCATGTATATGGAACCATGATGACATCTGTGTATACCAGCATGATGTGTCCCCCTGTAAAGCTAATTGTTTGGAGGACTCTAGGGCCAATCTAGCATATCTGTTTGTAGTAGTATCCCATAAGCTGTGCATAAAGGAGACTAATCTGGTAAGCGCCTCTATCTCCATAGGGGGGGCCTCTAACTCCGCTCTAATGATCTCGTGTGGCACGGAGGCCTTGGCTCAGATACCAATGGCCTCTCCATACCTCTCCACCCTTCCTGACCCACGGAGGGTCCCCAAATCTGAACCCCATAGAGCATAGCTGAAGCTACCAAGGTATCAGCTTTGTTCGGGGTTCCTAGAATTGAACCTGCGAACTGATTCTCTCCAATCCTCCCAAGACCGCATACGCTCTATTCAGTCTAGTCTCTGCTACTCTCTGCAAAGAAAACGTGGGCCCAGTGAAGACTACCCCAAGATAAGTGTATGCGTGAATGTAGGTGCTCATCTTTTGATCCATTGCAGTGTGGTGTTACACACCATAACCTTGGTTTTACCAAGGTTTACACACGATCCACTATCCGCCGCAAATCTATGTAATGCATCCAAGTGTGGCTGCATACCCTTCGGTGAGTCAGAGATCAACACAATATCATCAAGATATAACAACAATAGAATCCATGTCCTTGCCTGCTAAGCACCTCTGTCACCCTCTCTGTCAATGTAATCAGAAACCTCATCTATATACATACCAAATAGAGTAGGAGACAATGGACAGCCTTGTTTCACTCCAATAGTGGAGTGAACTAAATTAGATATCCCCTCTGGAGTGCGTACATGTCCCACCACTGACCTAGAGCTAACATAGTAAACTCTGGCATCAGATTGATGCCAAATCCACCATCCACTATCACTTTTGAGAATTGCTGCCCCAAGACAGACACGGTGAGACGAGGGCTTCTATAATCAGTGAGGGGAGCAGCGAGATGGGATATCATATAGGACTCTGATGGTCGCATTGGGAGGTGCCCGCCACTAGGACTTTCTCTGGGCTAAAGTGACTGAATGACAGCAAGGGTGTCACTTCTAAAACTCGCATCTAGCTGCAGCATGTCATAGAGGGACACTTGTTGGAAGGTGTTCTTCAAGATTGTCTCTACTGTAAGCTTTTTTTTTTCTACCAATGGTTTCTCTAGTACCTGATCTTTTGTAGATTGGAAACTGCTTCCAAGAAGGCCTTATTAATATCGGAGAGCAAAGATTTGGATTCTTGCTTGTCACTCGGTGATGACTTGTCAACAGCTGAAGGCATGGTATCCATTATTGTGAGAATGTGTGGGGGAGTTGAACATGGTGGAAGGCTAAGACTGAGAGCGGCTCTTTGGAGTACATCCGCTAGCTCCTCTACCAACTGCGTCTTATCTTGAGGGGTAACGGGCAGAAGGGGGCGGCTGAGTAATGGAGCTAACTGCTATCAAATTGAGCTTGGGAAAGGTAAACTCATTCTGGCTTTGACTTGGATTCGAAGCCGTGGATGCATGAAGTTTAGGGAAATCCTTACTATAGTGATCCTTTGTTTCAAGGCAATGACGACAAGGAGGGGACCCTTTGGGCAGGGGGCATTTTCTTTGGCAATGACCACGCATCTGTAGCACAAAATGGGCCGATTCAATGGGCCAGTCGAAGGACGAGGCGGTCCTTGCTCCTGGTGCATGGAGTTGGAGGTGGAGGCATAGAAGCTTTGAGGTGATGAGGGAGCATGGGTATGATAAAAGCTTTGAGAGAGAAAAGTGCTCTACAGACCTTGCATAGAAGGGGCTGTCAGCAACGGTGGCATGTGGTTTGGATGGCCATAGGGGGAAACCATGTTGGATGCAGGTGGTGGCCCTTGTTGAAGAGTAAGACCAAGACTTCGCTGTATCTGTTGCAATCCCTTGAGGTAGTAGCAATCCTTGTCTTCGTGTCCAGACTTTTCACAGAAGTGGCAGTAAACCCCCAAAGGAGGCATTCATGTGGAGGGTGCCCTGGAGAGTGGCATGAGCTACACCAAACCATAGCCTTAGTCTCTTGCTGAGACTTGAGCTCTTCTAGCTTGCGCTTGATCTGTTCCAGTGCCTCGTGATGTGGAGACTTCTCCTGTCTAAGAGAGAAGGATCTCTCCTCCTGAAGAGCTCGCTGTAACTTTAGGGCTTCCAATTCACTGCGTAAAGAAGTTAACGGATGAGAAGGACTTTCCAAAAACATTGAGGGGCTCTCTACCTGAGGGGAGTCGGTGAACAGCTTCCTAACTCCTTCTATCCTTCTATCCTAGTAGCAGCCGCAACAAACTCCTCCATGTTGGCGTCAGGTCGGAGATTCTCTCTGAGTTTTTACTGAGAAGTCTTTGGAAGATCCTTCTCTACCCATTTCTTGACCATAAACTCACCTTGTTGCTGAGGAAGCTTGGTGACCAGAGACTTTGTTTTGGTCATGAGTTCTGCAAAAGTCTCTTTGGGTTGAAGCATCAGGTTGGCCAACTCATCCAGAACCTTCTCTTGGAAGTCCCCTGGCCTGAAATCTTCACCGAGTGTTGTCTTAATGTGGCCCAAGTACCAAATTGGTTTTCAGCAAACTGACTGTACCACTTGTCTGCTAAGCCATCCAAGGTAGATGGGAAGAGTACTAACTAGGCATCTTCTCGGTTCAGGCCACGACCTCTGTACAGAAAAACAAACCTCCTAGCCTGGTTGTCAGCATCCTCTGTGGAGAGACCTTTGAAAGTCGGAAACTTAATATTCACCTTAGCTAGAACACTTGTGAGATCTTCCAGGGTTGTCTATGCAGGAGCTTGTTGCACCGACGCTTGCCGTAACACAATGGGTGAGAAGTTTATTGAGGGGGGTGATTGGGGAGGTGTAGAACTCGTTCAGGGAGAAGGTAGGGGTAATGGGGCTCGTGGACTTCTGCTTGGCACGAAGGGTTGACGCTGTGGTAGTACTTCAAGGGACTTAGTAGTGGGCTTTGTCGCTCTCTTGACTGCCTTGTATGTGTCATGTAGTAACCACAAGCCCACCCAAGCCTTGAGCACGAAGACCAGGGCAAGTGACTAGACCCCTGGACAAGAGAGGACTAGACCCAGCCTACTTTGGCTAGACCTGGACGAGAGAGAGGACTAGACCATCCTACTTTGGCTAGACTTGGACGAGAGGGGACTAGACTAGCCTACTCTGGCTAGACCTGAACAAGAAGAGGGACTAGACGAAGACGAGAGACTTAGACGCAAGACGAGTGACTAGACTAGCTGGTTAGCATTGAGTTGGACAAACCAAGCTGGACCAACATAGGCGAGAGATTAAACGAGCTAGCTCCTCGACCTGTAGGCACAGTGGACTGAAACTTCAGTTGAGGTCCCACAGGGCGTGCCATAAATGAGAGCACCTGTAGCGGAGATAATGTGTCGTGCCCTCTATAGTGGATGCTCCTCAGTGCAATGTGCGTGATATCCCACTACACAGAATGAAAACACAGAAGACAAAGAACAATAGAGCAAGAATAACAGAGCAATAATAGTACGACTTAGCAGATTGTGAACAGCACGAACATCGACAAACTCAAAGAAACCGATACAAACTCTGGCATGGCAGCACACTCAGCTCCAACCCAGATCTCATAGGTACAATGGGGGTGTCGAGGCTCAACTGTGTAGGGATGGTGCAAACGTGCTGTGTACAACTCCAGATGAGAGACTCTAGATGATTGACCTTGATGCGTATCCACAACTAGAACCAACCACTCATATGTATCTCCTAATGAGTCACCAGCAGCTGGCAGATATCCCAATCCAGCTAAGCCTATCTCCTAACTGAGGTGGTGGTGATCTGGCCACGGTGTCCATTGGACAACCATCCCTAACACTTGCCACGTGTCACTGCCTAGGCGAGAGTCCGCCCAGTGTGAACTCAAGCCCAACTGCAACTAACTGCTTGTCCGATGCCAGTGACACTGTATCCCTGCTACAGTATTGTCTTTGATCATACAATGAGTAAACTACATTTCTCATTTTGGTGCCAAAGCCCAAGTGAGCCATAGTCAAAGCAATGAAATCCTAATGTATTGAATCAAAAGCTTTTTCGATATCTACTTGCATGAGCAACATATCTTGTTGCGTATATTTTGTATACTCAATCCCCTTGAAAATATTGGCAATTAGTCATCTGCCTTCTAGTAGGCACAAAACCATATTGAGCAATGCAAGCTACTAGCTAGAATAAAGACATGTCATCAAGCGATTGACCAACATTTTTACCATCAATTCATAGATGATTGGCATCAAAGTTATGGGTCTCCAGTGGCCAAAGCCTTCCCATGAAGATTGTTTTGGTATAAGTTTTACCATTTCTTCCTTCCATGATGCAAGCATATGTAGAGATTTCTATGCATGATTCATCATGACAAGGGATGGATCTCGCAAAAAATTCAATTGTTAAACCATCCCAACCAAGGGATTTCGAATGCCCCAAATGTTTTAAGACTGATCCAATTTTGCTAAAGTAAAAGGCTCTTCCATGCTCAAAGCCTCCTGATATGAGAGAATAGGTTGAACCTGAGCCATTAACATTGCCTCTGCATGTAAAATATGTCGATCTGGAATCGCAAGAGCGCCAAACAAAGTTCGTTACTGAGCTGAAAACGCATGAGATAGCTGATGCTTATTGGCTGTCCATTTTTGGGATTCTACCTCTACTTGCTTGATTGATTCCTCTTGCGTGGCCTTTTGAAGGATTGTTTTGAAGAGCATCCTCTATCTATGAATTCATCTTGCCTTGCTCAAATTTGCCATTTCTTTAACTTGCGACAGTCATTAGTCATCAGACAAGACTTTATTGGGCACATTTGCTAAAAGTCTCTCTAAGTCAGAGGCCTTACATTTGCTCATTCATTCAAAACACACCCGCGCGCGCGCACACACTTTTTTTTTTGTAAATCAGTTTGATTAATTTACTAGTGGGAAACCTCAAAGCGATGAACCCACCAAAAGGATCATGTACAAGGGGGAAAACACAGAACTGTTCGGCTGTACAATATTGCTAGAAGCATTCATAGGAAAGCTCATGTATCTCTGCAGTGATATCACCAACTTCCAAGGCGAACTGTAACCATTGCCTAAGAGAAAGCTTGAAAAACAGGAAGGGATCTGCATGAGTGCCATGCTTGACGCCATAGCGTCCAGTAAGCCCACTATCTGACCCACATAAAGAAGATTACGAACCGCTGTAATGCCGGAGATAAAATGTCAAATGCCCAAAACGGTTTGTGGAAGACCAGCCCTGGAAAATGGAGCCGCATACAAGCCGACAGACGGCGAAGAAAATCTCTAGCGATGTGGCAATCCCACAACAAGTGGCAAACATTTTCTTCCGCAGTCAAGCAATGGACACAAGA
>NC_140940.1:47381351-47433851 GCF_014529385.1 Adiantum capillus-veneris
GAGTTAAATCTTAAGACCCAGATTTAATCATCTGCATTAATCATGGCTGTTATTTTGTGAATAGAAGTTATTGGTGTAAGTGTGTTCTGCGAGAATCTTCTTATTGACACTGGAGTTGCAGCAACAGGGTCTAGTTTAAGATCATCTCTTCGATGAGCTTTGTGTTTGCTAGAAGGATATTGCCAAAAGAGACATTTCAGCCCCATTATGTAGTCGTATAGCTTAGCACTGGGGGGGGGGGGGGGGGGGGGGGGCGCTCACACCCACACTTAAAACCCCACACACATATTTTTTTGTTATAGATATTAGTAATATTGATGCCTTAGAGGACTCTCGAAGAATCCAAAAACAATCTTCTGCAGCCAATTGATGAAACACTCGGAGATTTCGAGATCTCTAAATTGTCCAAAACATCCAGAATCCGACGAAGTTAAGAAAGGCATATACATGAAGCGACTTCACCAAACAACTAGAAATGCTTCTGAAAAACCTTATAGTAGGGTACATTCCAAGCGTTTTGCCCAACTCATCAGCGTTTTTCAGATGTGCAATACATCCTCAGGGCACCCCCTCGCAGGCCTTGTGATCATGCAGTGGCAGGGTTTCTCATACGAGATCCAGATCCACATCTAGATCTAGCCAGGAGGAGGTGCACCAGATATATGCTCTCAGAGCATGTTGGAGGTGATACCCATGTGGAGACCGTGTCAGTGGTCTCGTGTGCAGGAGCAGCTGGCAGTGTAAGTAGCAGTTGCAATCGTGTGTGCCTCAAGTCTAGCCATAAGGCAGGTCAGATTTATGCCGGGGACCACCCTTGGTCACTTGTATGAGCAGATTGTTATCAGCATGGGGCATAGTTACCAAGAACGCGAAACCGGAACGGGAACGGGGAACGGGAACGCGGAACAAAATGCCATTCCCTGTTACGGGTACTCACGTTTGAAACACGGAACGGGGATTCGGAACCGGAACTTGGAATGGGAACGGGGATCGGAGACCTGAAAACGGCCATTCCCTGTTACTATGGCATGGGGAGCCTTTCCCAGATCTCTCTCTCTCTCTCTCTCTCTCTCTCTCTCTCTCTCTCTCTCTCTCTCTCTCTCTCTCTCTCTCTGTCTCTGTGTGTGTGTGTGTGTGTGTGCAGAGCTGTTGGCAGGGTCAGTAGTAGTCGCAATTGTGTGCACCTCGGGTCAGCCTGTTGGCATGACAATTCTATGCCGGACCACCCTTTGTCACTTGTATGGGCAGCTTGTTATCAGCACGGAGAGCCTTTCCCATCTCTCTCTCTCTCTCTCTCTCTCTCTCTCTCTCTCTCTCTCTCTCGTTCTCAGATGTGCTGTCTCTCTCTACCTCAGTGTGCTCTCTTCTCCATAGGTGTGCCTTGTTTACGTGTTTGGCATTGCAGGTGTTCTAGATCGGAATCGAGGTACCCACTGGATCACGAGCCATTTCTTGTCTTCATTGCATCTTCCGCTGCCACCTTTAACACTCTCTTCTCCACAGGTATGCCTTGTTCATGTGTGTGGCATTGCAGGTGTGCTAGATCAGGGTCGAGGTGTCCACCAAATCACGAGGCAGTTCTTGCCTTCATTGCATCTTCCGTTGCCACCTTTGACAAGATCATGGAGCGGTCCTGCCACATTAACAAAGCCTTAAAGAAATCTCCGATAATACGAACAATCCTAGAGAACTACATACATCATGTAGAGTACTGGGACTCAGCCAGTCTTGAACAACTTTGAACTTTGCTGGATGCATACTCACTTGATTGTGAGAGACCATATGGCCTAGGTAATGAATTTCTGTGAGAAAGAACTCACTTTGCTTTGCATTGATATGCAACTCATGCCTACGCAATTCCTGAAACATTGTATCCAAGTCCTTCTGATGTTCCTCTTGTGATCGAGAGAAGACAAGTGTGTCATCAAAGAATACTCCTGTAAAGGCTTAGGTATGGACTAAATACGTGTTCTATCATTCTATTGAATGTGGCAGCAGCATTGGTCAATTCGAAAGGCATGACCAAAAATTTATGAAGTTCAAAGGTTGTTAGAAGAAAGCAGATCCTTTGGTGTTATGCGAATTTGATGATATCCACTCTCTAAGTCTATGCGACTTAAAATGCTGGCGCCTTGTAGCTTATCGAGAATGTCATTGATTTTTTTTCCGAGAAAAACATCCTTCTACTAGTTACTAAACTGCCCATATGGCTACAACCACCTCTTCAAGAGAGGGCTACAACAACCATGGTGGGAGACTCTCCCAATGAAAAAACCAGTATATGTACAATGGGGCTAAATCAAGAAATGGGGGGAGGGAAAAGCCACACAGGTGGTCGGTAGTGCCATCGGAGTACACCCTGGACCATCCTCTCTGCGCTCCCGCATGCGGTCGGAGCTGCCCTGTAGTCCCTCGAGCTGTCCTCTGAGAGTGTGGATCAGCTCTAGCCAAAAATCGTGAACAGTCTCTGCTTGTGGCACAGAGAGAGCCTCAGAGATGCGGAAGCAATGGGCCTGCCAGATGAACCAGAGTGTCAGGCCATTGATGAGCTCCCAACACTCCTCTCTCTCACTGCACCACTCCTGTGGAGTAAGCTCTGTGGCAGGCTGGAGTGTAGGTCGCCCCTCCTGCATCACTATCATCCTGTTGGTGGAAGATAGCTCAAATGGAAGTGCCAGGCCCCTGAGGGTGGACCAAGCCGCTACTCCCCAACTGTACTGTCGAGCCGAGGAGAGAGCAGGCATCAGCCGAAGAACTCGAAGCCACACCTGCTGTGCCGAAGGACAGTCCCAAAGACAATGACGCTGACTATCCACAAGATGGTCACAAGCTGCACCTGTGGCCGAGAGACCACTATGCACTAGCTTTGTGTGCGACCAGCCACTGAAACAAGGTGACTCGCCTCGGCTGTCTGGAGTCCCACAACCTCTCTCAAAAGGCTGCCAAGAACTCAGCTGTGAGACCCTCCTCCTGCCAATGAGGTGTTGCAGCGGGGCGGGCCTCTTTGTGTGCTGCTAGTATATGACGTCCCAGTCGAACATTTTACTGAAAGAACGGGACACTTGGGTGGTCTACAGAAGAGAAAGGGTCCCTCCAGAGCCACTCACCAGGATCCCACTGTACTCGTGCCAGTGAACAACACTCCCAAGCCCACAGCCTCTGGTGTCCAGTCTCAAGAGCTGCTGGTTAGGATCGATGACACAAGTCCTCCCACTACTCGGATCCTCTGAAAACAGCACTCTGCCACCTGCGGGGCCTCTACTGCAACTCGCTATAAGCGTCCCCCACTCTGAAGCTCGAAGAAAAGGGATGGAACAATCTCTGAGCAGGCCCTAACTGAGATGAGAACCTCCAGTTGCGTGAAGGCTCCCATCCACCTGGGTGCAACTGGCTCAAGAGGCGTGAGCCACTCCGCTCAAACTGCCTCTGAGATGTCCTGGCACATGCTCTGTACCCCTCTCATGCCCTGTAGCTGGAAACCCTGCACCTCCTCTGATAAGCCTGTGGACTCTAACCAGTCACCTAAAGAGCGCGCTGGACCCGTTGCCATGGGACCCCAGGAAACATGAGGCCGACTACCAACCAAGTGGCCTCTCTGAGTGCTAACCATGGGGTTCTAGACAAGGGGCTGCCGTAGGCGCTCCTCCGTGCAAGTAGGCTGTCTCTGCTCCAGGCCTCGCCGCAAGAGCTCCCAAGATCGAAGCAAACTCACAGCGAAGCGGTCCTCCAGTCTCCTGCTCAAACCAACTTTACGCATCTCTGTGAAGGTCGAAGGTCGCCGGGGGCCTCCAGCGTGAGGTACCCTAGCACGAAGCCGTTGTAGCAAGAACTCCTTCCAGGGCTCCTCACCTGGAAGAAGTCCTTTGACGATGAACTTCCCAAGAAGGGCTCTACTCTGCTGTGCTGGGTCAATGATCCCAAGCCCTCCGTGCTAACAAGGAAGAGTGATGACCTGCCAAGCCACTTTGGCTCGTGCTATCTGAGTGTCACGTCCTGACTAAAGGAAGTTCCTGATCAGCCTCTCTACCTGGCTGATACAAGAACTCGAGAAGATCCAGCAAGAAGTGATGTACCACATAGTCGCCAACATCACCTGGTTGGCCACTACTACTCTGCCAGCCAAAGAAAGTCGTGCTGAGCTCCAATGTAAAACTTCCTCCTGATAGGCAAGAGGAGGAGAGCAATCTGCTGCTCGGGAGACAAGTCCAAACCAACCTGACAGCCCAAGTACCGAACTACAGTCCTTGGGGGAATCCACCTAAAACCCTCTCTTGGCATCCAATCGGGCAGAGGAGCACTACCGACCGAGAAAGCCACTGTCTTTCTCCAGTTGATCAGTGCGTCCGATGCACAACAGAAGGTCTCCAGAGCCTGCTCACACCTGTGAAGGTTGGCCTCTTGGCCATCTAAGTACAAGGCTGAGTCATCGGCAAACTCAGCATCTAGTAGCTCATCTCCCCGAATAGGGAGTGCTAAGCCTCGTAGACCAACCTGCTGCGACACCAAAAACCTGCTCATCGCCTCCGCATAGAACAGAAAGAGGAAGGGGGCAAGAGGACAGCCCTGTCTGACCGAACGTGTGAGCATGAAGCGATCACCTCTACCTCCTGCCAAAAGTACTTGACTGTGAGCCTGTTTGTACAAAGCTGACACCGCTCTGATCCAAGCATCTGAGCCCATCCTGCGTAGAGTGTCCTCTAGAAAGTCCCAGTCAACTCTGTCGTATGCCTTCTCGAAATCGAGAAGAAGAATCACTAGGTCCTCACCACGGAGCCGTGCTAGGGCAGAAGCCTCCCAAAACGTAAAGAGGTTGTCAAGGATACTGCATTCCTTGACAAAACCTGTCTGAGTCCCATGTATAAGGCTCTCTAAAAGTGGTTGAATCCTCAAACTCAGAGCCTAGGCAAGAATTTTGTAGGCTGAGTTGAGGATAGTGATGAAACGCCACTGTGGAATCTCATCCAAGGAGCCACCCTCCTTGGGAATGAGGTAAATCAAGCCCTCACTTATGCTGTCAGGCATCACTCCTGTGTGCAAAATGTACTGAAAAGCACTACAGAGATCTGGGCCAAGTAGGTCCCAGTACTCCAAGAAAAAACTGGGAGTCAGTCCATCCTCACCTGGACAGCTAACACGGGGAAGGGCCCTAAGAGCCGTGTGCAGCTCCTCAAGCTGAAGTGGCAGCTCAAGCCTCTGATGCATCTCCTCAGTCACAAGACAAGGCATCTGTGCCCAAACCTGTGCCCTGCATGCATCCTGACGCTCTGAGGCTCTGTAGACAGTAACTCATTGTAAAAGTCAGTAGCAACTGCTCGCATATCCTCGGGCTCAGAAGCAACTGACCCGTCCGGCCTCCGCAACTAACTGACCTTGGCATGCGAATGCCGATGTCCCACTGCCTCAAAGAAAGTACCAGTCACTCTGTCGCCCATCTGAGTCCACTGAGATGCCTGTCAGTGGAAAGCAAACTCATGTCGCCTCAATTGTGTGCTAGCAAGCTTCTGTTGAGCCTGTTGTAGCTGCTCCTCCAACTAAGGACTGTCTGTATGCTGGTCCTGCATCCTCTGTAACGAAGCAATGCCCCGTCTGAGATGCTGCTCCTCCTCTCTTGCTGCAGCCCGGCGAGCCAAAGACTCCTGGAGAAAGAAACGGCTAATCTGAGCTAGTCTTAAGGCCACACTGTCAGCAGGAGAATCTTGCCTGTCCAAGCTCTCTGTCCAGAGAGCCTCTACTCGCTCTCTGAGTGCAGAGTCCAGCAAGACCCTCTCTGGGATGTGAAGCATCGTGCTCCCACTCCTCTGCCTGTCTGCCATTGTGAGGATCATTGGTGCATGGTCCGAGAAGGAAGTCCCTGCCAGAATGCCAATTGTCCCTCCCAAGTCACTGAAGTGGTCACTAGTGTAGAAGCGATCTATCCGCGATAGATTCACTCCTCCCACTTTGCGGTCCGAATGAGGAAAGGCAAGGCTGTCTGGGGGCCTCACAAAACTAGAGTGCTGCCAAATATCCGAGACCCTCAAAGTCATACAAAGCCTCTCCCAAGCTACGAGCTCAAATCCATGCACAATAGCATGGCTATCACCAATCCTGTCAGAAGGGTCCTCCAACATGTTGAAGTCCCCCCTATGCACCAGTGTTCTGCCTGCGGCAGAGACTCAACTAGCTGTGACCAAAACTCTGCTCGAGCACTCGCCACATCGGGCGCATAGATGTTCAGGAAGCCCACAAGGCAACCTTGAACCTGCATAGTAATCCACTGAGCCGTGCCTGGCACAATAATCCCTCTGCCCATAATGACCTGCTGCAAAGAGTCCGCAATAGTCATACATACCCCATCCTGGATGCCTCCAGGTCCAAAAACAGCTAACCAAAAAGTATCATATCGTCCACCCACGAGCTGACCACAACGTCTAATGCGGCTCTCACACAGATGGTGCTCCTAAAGCATAAGGAGATCAATCTCTCCTCCCACAAGGCAGTGCTGAAGCTCCTGACGTAGTCGGCCCCGCTGACGCTGAAACTGGGGCCCACCATGTCCCTACACATTCCATGAGATGATCCTCATGGGGAGTGAGAGAGAACAGATGCTGCCGCAGCAGCTAAACGGGCTATCTTCGAGGCTCGCTTGGATGGGGAGTAATCCGCATCCGAGCGTCCTCTAGATAGGCGTGACTGTAGCGAGTGCCTCGCCCAAGCCCAAGCAGAGCGAGCCGTACGTAAAGCAACCTCCTCTGTCGAGGAGTCCTCATGAATGTGTATATAGCATGGCAATCACTGTGTATCGGCAAAGAAGTAAACAAAAATGTGTCTACATCCTGCTGTATCTGGAGGGGTCACCGCAAACTTGGCCAATGGCCACAAAGTCTGAAGCATGTCTGTAACTCCTAGTTCTCCCATGTGGTGAGAGAACTCTAGGACCTGTGTGTGCAACCATCCCAACACTGAGTCGAGGGTCCACTCAATCTGGTCCCTGCCGCAAAGGGGGAAGGAGAAGCCAACTGCTGAGTCCAAGGCCTCTGTCCCTCTAGCTGCAAGGAACAAAACATGGACCCTGAAGCAGGCTGCCTCATGGACTGTGAGGGGTCGCCAAGAAAACAAGTAAAGTCGTAGTCGAAGAAGTCCCATCGGCGCCGGATGTCGATGCTCGTCAGACCACGAGGGATAGCTGCAAGGGGAGACGCCTGTACCTGTAGAGGGGGTCGCAAGAAAGGCTGTCCCTCTCTTGCCAAGCGACTCGTGGCAAAGGCGTTGCCAAGAGGTCTCCTAGCAACCGGAGAAGGCCCTGCCCCCTTGGTCAATTGTGGAACTCAAGCAGGAGGGGGGGGAGTAGAAGCCCTAGTTATCGGGGAACGCCCCCTAGCCCCCGTTCCGGCGTTCCCGGGGGCAGTTCCCTTCCCGAACGTTCCGGAACGTCCCGGAATGTCTGACGTTCCGGGTGGCCAATGCAAACCGGAACGGCCGTTCCGGAACGTTCCGAAATGCCCCCGGACCGTTCCGGAATGCCCCTGGAACGGCCAACGGCTACAAACAAATTTGGCAAAAATTGAAAAAATTGAAGTAAATGTTTGGGCTTCTTTTGAAAGTGTGCAAGGCCTCAAGGACTCATAAAATGCACCCCCCTCCCCCTTTCTCTTCACAAGCTAATCCTCAAGGCTCAAGCTCTCTCCCTCTCACTCTCAAGATGTCTCCCTCTCAAGACTCACTCTCTCAAGGCTCAAGGCTTCAAGCCTTCAAGCTCTCTTCCTCTCCCTCCCACTCTCTCAAATCTCTCCCTCTCCATCTCACTCTCTCTCTCTCTCTCATCATCTAGTCATAGCAAGGTTGAATGGTCTTCAAAACGAGTTTTTTGTGAGTATTTGAGTCAAAGCACTCTAATACTCCTTGTATTTAAACACAAGGAGCTAAAAATTGCACTATTTGGGTGTTTTTTATACCTCCCGTTCCGGACCCCTAGCCGTTCCCCCGTTCCGCGGGGATCCCGTTGCCGTTCCCGTTCCGCGTTCCGGGTAACTATGGTACTACTACTACTAGGAGCAGGGGGGAGCGGTGGAGAAGAGGGGCGGGGGGAAGAGGCGGCGGGAGCAGGAGGGGGGGAACTCGGGGGGGGGGGGGGGGGGGGGGGGCTGTCGAGGGTGAAGCTGGGGTGGGGGCTGGAGCAGGGATCTCATCCTGCTCAAGAGGACCGAAATGGTTCCCCGTGGGAATCCACTGCTGCTGGGTAGGCGCTTGAGGACCACTCTGAGTGCCAGGTGTCACTGTGGCCCCTGCCGTTGTCGACCACGGACTTGCTGCCATCCCTCCTCCGCTGGAGCCCCAGCTCAGAGGCTGGCTCTGCATGTGTGCACTGTGTCTCTGTCTGTGGCTGCTGGCCAGTCCTTGCAGGCTAGGGCTGAGTTTGTGGTGTAGGTCAAGGCCTTCTCCGTGGACACTTCGCAAGATGGCCCATCTGTCGACAAATGAAGCACTGGCTCGGGAGGCCCGAATACTCCACACTCTGTCTAAACCAACCCCCACTCACCCGAGACAGAAGAATGACCTTCGGGAGCGTGTGAGTGTCTCTGACCAAAACACGAACTGAGGGAATGCCAGCCGCCTTGGCAGCTACTGAGGCTGCGCTGCGAGGTGTCTCCTGGACAGTCCCAATGGCTGAGCCTATCCTGGACAAAAGTGGTAAGTACTCCCTCCGCAAACCCGGAAAGCAGACGGAGATGGGGATGTCTGCCTCCTCTACCAGAACATCCGAAGTAGGGTCGAAACCATGTCTCCACTGACGAAAGTGGGCTCGTGCTGCTCGGATGGTCAATGGACTCATGGCGATGACCTTGGACGCCATCTCGGAGGTCTCAAAGTCGATCTGATAGTAACCTCGTCCGAGTATCTGTACGTCCAAGATCTTGTCCACCTCTACGAGAAGGTGGGCTTGGAGAAGGTCACGCAGCTCTCCTCTGCTAGGTCGGGTGCCGAGAATTTTGCAGATGACTGAAGTCGCCTACAGGTGCTCTACCTCTATGGCTAGGCTCGTTTACTTTGTCGGTGAAAGAGCAAGTCGAATGGTGGACTCAAGATTCTAATCAAGACTCAAATCAAGACTCAAGAGCAAACTCTCTTTAGACTTAATTCTCTCTTCAACAAAAATTAACTAAGCAAAAGCACATTTCTTCATTTCCTTCTTAATAGAATTGTGGCTTACAATAGGGAATAGCCAAATCAAGCATCAACAAAATTTTTGAATTTCTTGCCCTCAATATCTAGAGCGAGGGACTTCTTGACATTAATCTATGATCAGATGGATCCAGAAGTATACCTAGGATAATGTCACATCCTTTGATAGGTGTCATAAAAAATGATTCTCAGTCCTTATATTCGCCAATTTGAAGATTGAGTTGTCCTTGCACAGGAGTTGTATTGGTAATCAACCCCTCAAATGCAAATCCGGATGTGATCGGAGTACCTAACTTATTAGGTGTGAGGCACATGCGCTATGCAATATCAAGAGAGATGAAGCTGTGTATGGATCCGGGATAATAGAGGATTAGTACTCGCTGGTTATTGAGAGATCCCCAATCCTTGAGAAACTAACGCTTCCCATTCTCCGTTTTCGTATTCCCTTGCACATGAGAAATAGAGTTAGAGCTTGGTGGAGCAGGGGATAGAGTAGGCGGGCTTCATTTGTCCTCTCTCCAAAGTAGAAACATCTTTCTTCATCCTTGAAGGTTTGTACTTGTGCGGGTGAGAGATTAATAATTCTCTTGCTGGTGTCCTCTGGCTTCTTAGATTGATTCCCTAGAGGGGCACTTTCTGCTTTGGCTGCCAGTCTCCTTGTATATCGCTCTTTGTCTTGCATCGTAAGTGCTTTGCTTCATCTTCCTAGGAGTTCCCATAGAGCGTAAGTCCTCAACAATGATTGTTGACTTGGTGATCATGTTCCTTCTGGGTGAGCTAATCCCATTCCTTCCGAATTTCCTTCTCGAAGGGGGTGGAAGGAATTGTTCATAAAATTTAGATTTGAATTGAGTCCATGTTCAGGCTTGTGCACCTTAGAAAATCATTGCCAAGGCCACTAGTTGCTTGTTGTCTCCTTGAGATCCCATGTAATGTGCAACAAAACTGATTTATGATGATAACTCAAGATGAGTGCTCACACAAGGTTCCTTTTACTTAATGAGAGACGCGCAATAGACATAGAGAGACAAGAAAGAGAGATTTTGTCAGTGAAGGTTTTGTCAGTGATAGAAAGAGAAAGAAGACTTAACACTGGATGAGGTCTTAAACTCCCCTCCAAGGGCCCCCTTCTCTATTGCTAGAGAGGTATTTCCTTTAGATTACACAAATGTTGATACAAAGGGTCTAGATGCTAAGATGCTGATGGGATCTTGCGGTAGATGCCTAGATCTGCGAGGCTAATGTCTGGAAATGCAAAACGCTAGTGGAACTAAGTCTGAATCTGCAAACTGATGAGGCTATGGGCTGATCTGTTATTGCCGATGTTGAGGGTGCTGATGAGGGTACTCATGATGGGCGGAAATCTGCAAATTTGAAACATTAGTTGATGATGGCTGATTTGCAGTACTTGGGCTGAAAATGCTAACACTAGTGCTGCCAGGCTAAACTTGCAAATTGCTAGTGATAATGGCTGAAATCTGCTACTGCTGGTGTGGTTAAAAATGCTAGGGCATTTGCTACTTGGGGCTGATGTGCTAGTAATACTTGATGGTGCAGTCTGACCATCATGTACTTGTACTAACTTATGCCTCTAAGGGTTTTTTTTTTTTCCGAGAAAAAGATCCTTCTATTAGTTAATGAAACTGCCCATAGGGCTACAACCACCTCTTCGAGAGAGGGCTACAACAACCATGATGGGGAGACTCTCCCAATGAAAAAAAAGCATATGTACAATGAGGCTAAATCAAGAAATGGGAGGAGGGAAAAGCCTCACAGGTGGACGGTAGTGCCATCTGAATACACCCTGGACCATGGTGAAAAAAGGCCCAGGACGCCAAAGTCGAAGGAAGGCCTCTCTGCGCTCCCTCATGCGGTCGGAGCTGCCCTGAAGTCTCTCGAGCTGTCCACTGAGAGTGTGGATCAGCTCTAACCAAAGATCGTGAACAGTCTCTGCTGGTGGTACACGGCGAGCCTCAAAGATGCGGTTTTTTAGTCCAACAATCACCTTGGCTAGTCCTCTTTCCTTGCCTCTCACTACGGAATCCCTTTCTTTTAGACCCTTACTCTTTTTTCTATTTTCCCAAGCCCTACCTGCCCCAATTCGCTCACCACGGAGCTTGATGTTATCATAGATCTGTGCATATTTGATCCCCTCACATAAATTCTGTGACTGACACAAATGTAAAATACCTATAATGCCGCTACCGGAAATCTACCCAAGAGGGTCTAGTGGATAAGCTCACCAGCCAGCCATGAGAGAACGAGATCTTCTCATCCTTGGACGCTTAGTGTGGCATGCGTGTCTACATTGCTCCGGCTGCCCATGCACTATGGCCAGGCGGTCTCCCCCTGAACCCCACTTTTCTGACTCAACGGTCGGAAAGCGGTCAACCTGGAGGTAGCACTTACATGCTACGTGACATTATGGTTCCCTGTCTCTAAGCGTCTCACTGGTATCAGAGATTCAGTTAGATTGGGCGTTCTTTTTGGCATGCATGCAAGCCACGAAGAAGAAGGTCGAAGCAACTTTCCATGTGCACCAAATCGCTCCATTTCTTTCTCTACAGGTGCGCGCTTGCCTGGGGGCTATGGATGTAGCACTTACATGCTACGTGACATTATGGTTCCTTGCCTCTAAGCCTCTCATTGATATCAGAGCTTCAATTAGATTGAGTGTTCTTTTTGACATGCATGCAAGGCACAAAGAAGAAGGTCGAAGCAACTTTCGAGGCCATGTGCACCAAATCGCTCCATTTCTTTCTCAACGGGTGCGCGCTTGCTTGGGGGACTATTTCTTGTCTCTGCAGCGCGGTAAGGGGAGCAGACAATCCTTGTTGACAGGTGGATAGTGAGACAAGGATTGAATGGGGGAGAGCAGTTGCCAAATATGCCTCCCAAGGAGAGGTTACCAGATTAGGATCAAGAGGATATTTTAGGGCAGTTGGACAAAACAGATATAGCATGAGGATTAGCAATCGGAGGCAGCCCAGATCAACCTAAGGTGTCCAAGATAGGCCAGGTCAACAGCCTTTTGACTCTTTGGAGATTCAGTTGTAGATGCCTCTTATAGTAGGCACTATTGGGGGAGAGTAGGATAGTAAGTCTCTGTAATTAGCTGAGGAGTTTGATTTTTCAGCAGGTTTTGCATTGTTGCTAGAGGTCGTGATATCCATGTCTTTGCATCACAATTCACCAGCAGAGGTCCTGTTATTCATGTCTTTGTTAAGAGTTTTTGTGGTCATCTGTAGGGTTTCCTTGTCTAGATCTTATGAGTGATGGCTTCTTTGTGGCTCTGCCCAAGATTTGGTATGGCGGCCATGGTGGCCCTTCGGGTGGGTGCCCTATTATCTTCTAATTTTCTGCGCATTTTTCCAATGTAGTCTTCTATGGAAGGTACTTTTGGCAGAGTTAGATCAGAGGTAGAGAGATCCAAAAGAAGGGAGGAAGAACAAAGGAGGTGCGGGATATAGAGCCAGTTAGAGGTGCCTCCTGGGATTCCACCTCCTCTCAGGCCCACTCTTCTTGCATACTATATGTCACCTCCCTGTGGATAGTTATGAAAGAGACGAGCTTTCTCTTGCTATGTCGATGACACAATATAAAGAGAGCTTTCAACCTCTTGTATCTTGGTACCTTCCCTTGGCTTTTGTGGTGCAGAGGATTGGGTTCGTCCTGCCTCTCTTATAGTATGGTTATGCCATAGATCTGAATGGGGGACCACATCAAGAAATGCAATAGTGGATGTGGATGGTTTTGGAGGCATAGCCCAGGGGTTTTACAATCCCTTACCTTTTGTGAGCTGCTACAGGAGGCTTTTTACAGGGGATACTTTATATCAGTTAGATAGCTAGCATTGGACATTGTGGTTTTCGCTACATCGCCCGAGGCAGATAGAGCTTTTGGCAGATCTGTGTAGGCTTACACAGCCAGAGAGCTTCATTATCAGATTAGAGTGTCTTTATCCATTTATGTACCGTATGGTTGTTTAGGATTTTCTTATTGTATTTCTTTCAGGGGTTTATCCATATCTCTTTTATATCTTTGTTTTATGTAGTGCCAAGGGCCACGAGCCCCACTTTTTGCTCAAAACACACACACACACACACACACACACACACACACAGAGAGAGAGAGAGAGAGAGAGAGAGAGAGAGAGAGAGAGAGAGAGAGAGAGAGAGATGTGTCTTGCAGGCAAGGCCTCCGATCATAACCAACGTAACATTGAATATCCTTGATAGCAAGTTGGGAAAGGACATTGATAAAGACTCAGTGCAGACTGTTGCAAACCTTGCTTTGCATTGTGCTGCATCCAAAAGCATTGAAAGGCCTTCTTTTCAGGACGTCCTTCAAGTTTTGGAGGCAGTGTTAAAACTGGAGATGAAGCTGGAGTTGCCCCAGAAAGCAGAGGCTCTACTGGCGACAGATGTCGTTGACAATTGGCCAATTGCAGAGACAGTCATCCCTATTGTTGGTGGCCAGAAGGTGGAGGACCCTCTTCTTTATGCTGTACAGAAAACTGTTTAAGATCTTGGTGCTGAGGGTAGTTTGGTTTTGCAACTTTTTTTGGCTGTCATGGGACATGCATATAGAAGAAACCTAAGTACTCAGAAGCTATTGGTTGCTGTGTAGGTCTTATAATTTATTTTATCAGTAAGCTTCTTCTGATTCCTCATCTGGATATGTTCCTGCTTTTATTGTACCGTATGTTGCCTATTTTGGCTTTTAGTTGTATTCATAAATGTAGAACCTTCCTTTTTTCTTTTTTTAATTGTATCACATGCTACACCCTTCTGTTTTGGCTATTTTGTCTTTAAGTTCTATTCATGAATGTAAAACTTTTCTTGTTTCTTTTTTATTGTATCATATACTACACTCTTCTCTTTGGCTATTTTCGCATTTAGTTGTATTCAAAATTGTAAAACTTTCCTTTTTTTTCCTCCTCTTTTGGGCTTTTTTTTGTGCCTAAAAGATTACACACACGTTCTTGTTTGTTGTCACCAATATTGGTCTTGATTTGATCTTTAAGGATTATCTTTAGGCAAATGAAGTGAGAGTTGTACAAACCTCCTCTACAATATTGCAAATTTCAATACCATTCAAACGAAGACACTTTTGCATAGCTAATGATGATTTTGATGTGATATAGAAGGATTGCTTCCCACATACACGTGTATACCCAACAAAATGGATAGGACACCTATGATTTGCAAACCAAAACTTATGCCATACCCGCAAAATCATGTGAAATTGTGATCGTCAATAAGAGGCAACATTACTTCTATTTTTTTTTGTCAAATTATGATTCCCAAAAGCATTTTGTATGATTTTTTTGTGTAGTTTTCTCAACGGACCCATACATGGTACAATTAGTACGTACGGAACCACATATTGTACACTCCGTCTGTTATAAATGATTAATCAATTTTCTTAGATATTGTGTCAAAATTTCAAGGATTTGCTAGCTTTTACACAAAAAATGTTGAATTTTTTTATGGTGTATTCAAAAATTGCTTGAAATCTAGTAAAGAGGCTGAAAGTTCAATCAATGAAAAATGAAAATTCTTGCCAATTGTACCTCTCCCTTGGCCACCATAAGGAACATAAAAAATTTCCTCATTATCCTTTTAAGGAAGGGGTGGGTGTTTGGATACCATGGCAATAGAGGACTATGAACATTATTAGGTCACATTTTTGATAGAATTATTAGATCAATCGATTGGTGAGAAATGGTCCTAGTCAAGTAAGATGAACTCCAAACAAAGAACTTTTGTTGAGAGCTTCACTTTTGGTGAGAATGCTTGCTCATACTCATGGATTGGACTCTTGTGGTTATTTGTGAGGGGAGTATTGAATGTTTGAAAATTGTTGTTTTTATTCATAGCCCAAACCTTGATGGTTATTTATGGGGGAGAGTGTCAAGAAGTCCGAGTAGTGGCTACTCTCAACAACTCCAAACGATGTAGGTTGTAGTCTAGGGGGTGTTTGGTTGTAAAAGGCCTCTATATCTCATGGCCCAGTCCTTTTAAGGTTATTTGTGGGAGGAGTGATGAGGGATGAACGGACTTGGATGGTTATTTGCAGGGAAGTGTTCATTGATGGCTTTATGTTTCTATGTTTTGTAACATGCACATATGAGCATTTGTGCTGCATTGTGATGTGTCAACCAGTGAATACTTCTTATTGGATGATATATTTCTAGGAAGTCAACGACCCAAAATATCAAGAGTACATATGTGGAATGAGACTCCTTATTGGATAAGATTTTGTTGGGAAGCCAATGACCCAAGAAATCAAGAGCTCCAATTTGGAATGGGAACTGATTGTCCCTCAATTTTTTTTGGGTTGGCTTGACTTGTTTTGCAGCTATGCTGTAATTGCAGATGATTACTTTCTTTTAAGAAGGGGGGATGTCACTAACTTTTCACGTGTCAAGCCACTGAAGAACGGAGCCAACCTACAAATCTTGGCCGTGCAGGATTAAGGTGGATAGGTTAGTGTGCCATCCATGACATAAGCATGCTTGGAGAGGTTAGTGTAGAGCTTGAGAGAGAAACTATTGCACAATACAATATAGACTATACTTGCAAATGATAAAGCTGGCAAATAATCAGCAGAATGTGTCTTTATATAGAATTTACGAATTGGCAGCCTTTTGACACATGAGCACAAAAGGTGGCTGCCAATGCACATTACAAGTGGCTTTCTCTTTACAAAGGTTGCAAGAGGCTTTTCACATGACTTGACATATAAGACTTTTCTAGGTGGAAGAGACTGTTTACATAAGAGATGCAACAAAAACCTTGCATCCCAACAATCCCTTCCTATGTGGGTTTTGGTTGCATATCACTGACACATTCCTCCGCTCAAAACACACTAGGGTGAGGCACACAATTCACAAGACTCCCCTTCAACAAAAAAATGCCTCCCCTAGACACAAAGGATGTAGGCACACAAAACATCAGGGTGTAAGCACACACAAGCCTCCCCTGGCACAATAGAGGGTAAGGTACACAAGAGAGATAATGCTCGCATCACATCATCATAAACAAAGCCAATATTGTTGTCGTTAGCTTCGTCAGAATCTTCAGTGGTGGCAAGGTTAATTTTTCCTTTTGGTTTATCCTTGAAATGCTCTTTGTAGTTGGTAACCTGTAAACATTTATCTTTGAGTCTGCAATATTTTGTAACATGGTTGTTTGTGCCACAAATGCGACAAGGGTTGATTTCATAGCAATCCTTTGAAAGGTGATTTGTTCTTTCACAGTGTGTGCACTTTAGGTTGCTTTTGTGATTACGGTTGTAGCGGTTGTATGAGACCACATAAGTACCACTTGACTGTTGTTGGCTGCCTTTGAGTTTCTTTTCGTGCTCTTGAAGAGAGTTTATTACATCTTCAATTTTAGGGATTGGGTCTTTCTCTTTTAGCACTGTTACAATTTGGCAAAAATCTGCATCTGGTACTACTTTGAGAAGCACAGCAATTTGGTCTTCATTATCTACAGGGCATTTTATGTATGTCAAATGTGTGCAAATACTTTTGAGCCTATTGACTAGACATGACACATCTTCTCCAAGCTCCATAAGCAATCCATAAAGTTGCACTTTTAATGCAATTTTGGAATGCTTGGCAATAGCACCAAAATGCTGCTCTAAAGTTATCCATGTATCATGTGCAGTGGTACAATCATCTAAATAATGCACAAAGTTGTCGTCAAATGAAGCGAGTAAAATGTCGGTAGTTTGCTCATCTTTAGCTGCAAACTATGCTAAGCTCTGTCGTGTTTCTACTCTGTCATTGTCATTTGGTGGCTTAATGACGGACCATAACTGCTTTCGCATTAAGTACCCCTTGGTTTCGTCTGCCACGTGTGGAAGCCATGCCCGTTGAATTTGTCTATGTTTTTATCTCTCCCCATGATGGTGCTCTACTGTGTGCAGTGAGAGGAAGGTTTTACCCGGGTGAGTGGGCAATGTGTAGTCCTCATGAGCACTTGCTTCAAAGGTCTTTACAAATTATTCGTGAATTCACTCTCCAAAATGGAGCACCTCTTCATCGAAAATTTGCGGTATATTAGATAGCGTGGTGTCAAGCTTGACTACTGTGGGAAGGCCCCTTCTAGCAGAATTGTGAGTTTGAGGTGGTTGGTTTGAATGTGAACTGCTGCAAATTAAAAAAATGTGAGCTTTACTTTCTGTCGATGGCAAGCACAAGTTTTGCAGGTAGAAGCAGTTGGGCACGACGGCCTGTGTGTAGGGCGAGGGTTTACAGTGAGGGCGATCGGCTACAGTTGAGGCCGCATTGCACGGGGAGCCAGTCGGATGTGTGTGGACGGTATGGCCAACTCCAGCTTGGAGAAGGGGGCCGCGTTGTGATTGCGCAGGTAGGGGATGATGGGGTTGATTGGACAACGGGCTGCGGAGCAACTTGGAGCACCGAGCTGAGAGTTGCGTGGTTGAGAGCAATACGTGGTGAGTTGTTGAGGCCTCGTTTTGCACCTTGTGGTCGGAGCCAACCTTCAAATCCAAGAAAAATAAGCCTGGCGGATAAGCGGTCAAGCCCATTTTGGAATGGTTTTGGGTCTCGAGCAGTTTGGCTGCATATGCACAGTACAATCAATCTTCAGTTGGCTCTGATACCAGTTGTAGGATTAAGGTGGATAGGTTAGTGTGCCATTCATGGCATACGCATGCTTGGAGAGGTTAGTGTAGAGCTTGAGAGAGAAACTATTGCACATTACAATATAGACTATACTTGCAAACGATAAAGCTTGCAAACATTCAGCACAATGTGCCTCTATATAGGCTTTTACAAATAGGTAGCCTTTTGACACATGAGCACAAAAGGTGGCTGCCAATGCACAATACAAGTGGCTTTCTCTTTACAAGGTTGCAAGAGGCTTTTCACATGGCTTGACACATAAGACCCTCCCTGTAGGATTAAGGTGGATAGGTTAGTGTGCCATTTATGGCATAAGCATGCTTGGAGAGGTTAATGTAGAGCTTGAGAGAGAAACCATTGCACAATACAATATAGACTATACTTGCAAATGATAAAGCTTGCAAATATTCAGTAGAATGTGCCTCTATATATGGTTTTACAAATAGGTAGCCTTTTGACACATGAGCACAAAAGGTGACTACCAATGCACATTACAATTGGCTTTCTCTTTACAAAGGTTGCAAGAGGCTTTTCACATGGCTTGACACATAAGGCTTTTTTAGGTGGAAGAGACTATTTACATAAGAGATGCAACAAAACCTTGTATCCCAACAATCCTCCTTTATGTGGGTTTTGGTTGCATATCACTCACACAATCCTCCCTTCAAAACACACTGGGTGATGCACACAATTCACAAGCCTTCCTTGTGTTGCATCTCTTGTGTGAATAGCCCCTTCCACCTCATGTGTCAAGCCATGTGCACAACCTGTTACAACCTTTGTGTAAAGACTAGCCACTTGTATTTGTGCAAAGGCAGCCACCTATTGTGCTCATGTGTCAAAAGGCTCTCTATTTGTAAAAGCCTATATAGAGGCACATCCTATTGAATATTTGTAACGCTTATCATTTGCAATATACCCTATTGTATTGTGCAACAATCTGTCTCTAGCAAGCTCTACACTAACTTCTCCAAAGAATGCTTATGCCATGAATGGCACACTAACCTACCCACCTTAACCCTACAACTGGTATCAGAGCATAGCTTAGATTAGCATTTTCTAATCGATTATAGATCTTAAGCATTCTCACTATGCTAGATTGCATTGACTTCCTCTCTCTCTTCGCCATCATAATTGTCAATCAAAGCTCTTTTGCATTGCATATTAATTATGGTGCTAATCACGTTGTTAACTTTCTTCTTTTGAAGTCCATTAGTACATGGATTAGTACTATTAGTGCCACTACCTATACTAATTGAATAGGAAAAGAAATTTACGATTGTTCTTATTTGCATCGTGATTAGCATATTATGAATGTCAATAATTAGATTATTTTTACATAATTTGTTTACCTTTTAACTTGCTTCTATTTTGATTTTTAGTTTTGGAGCTCATTTGATCTCTGTGATAATATTGTGTATGTGTATGTGTGTGGCTATAAGACAAACCCAAGTGGGATCCACCCCTAAGCAGACTAAAGGCCAAGTGAAGAGGAAGCCCATTAATCGGAGCCCTCGATTTCCGCCATATGGTCGGAGCCTACCTTCAAATCCAAGAAAAAGCGCCTAGCGGATAGGCACTCAAGCCCAATGGTTTCAGGTCCGATCAGTTTGGTTGCAGGCTCTGATACCAGTTGTAGGATTAAGGTGGATAGGTTAGTGTGCCATTCATGGCATAAGCATGCTTCCAGAGGTTAGTGTAGAGCTTGAGAGAGAAACTATTGCACAATACAATATAGACTATATTTGTAAATGATAAAGCTTGCAAATATTCAGCAGAATGTGCCTCTATATAGGCTTTTACAAATAGGCAGCCTTTTGACCCATGAGCACAAAAGGTGGTTGCCAATGAACAATACAAGTGGCTTTCTCTTTACAAAGGTTACAAGAGGCTTTTCACATGGCTTGACACATAAGGCTTTTCTAGGTGGAAGAGACTGTTCACATAAGAGATGCAACAAAACCTCGCATCCCAACAGGACGAGGGTCCTAAACTCTAAGAGAAGGGGCAAAAGCAGTAGAAGAAATTTTACCAACTTACATGTCTTGCCGAGTGGCCTATTTTTAAATTGGAGTTTCCACCAACTGATGGGACCCCGTCTAATGTGGCCCAAGTGACATAAAGGCATTAAAATAAAGCAAGACCACTCACACAATCACTTCCTTGCAAATTTGCTGATGATGTGGTAGTTGTATAGACGCCCATATTTTCTGCTTATGACGTGGCATGCTGTACGGTTTTTTTGCAAAATGCGATGGCAGCTTTTAGGGCTCACGCTTTTGGACCATTTTTTTTCTAGCTTGAATGATTTTCAAGACCAAGGGAATTTAAATAAGTGTAGAGGGCTTAGTGTTTGACACTTTTGGGTGATGGTGCAGAGTGTGAGTATTGGAATTTTATTGAGTTCAAGTAATCTAAGGAAATACCGAAAGGGACGCCAAGGTTTGTGGCGAGTACTCTTTGGGGTGTAATTCCCCCACTCCGTGTCGCATGATTTCTCTCTCTCTCTCTCTCTCTCTCTCTCTCTCTCTCTCTCTCTCTCTCAATTTTGTTGTTATTGAAGTGCTAAAAGTCTATTCAATCTGTTCTTTTCCATTGGCACGTGGTGCATGTCTCCTGAAAGTGGTCTTAGAGCTTCAAGTGTGTGCTTTTTCCAAAGCATACTGGTTTCACAAAGAGAAGACAAAGCAAACCGGCCAAAATCTAGTGGAATTTTATTTGAAGTAATCTTAGTAGCCCTTTGCAATTTTATTTGAAATAATCTTCGTGTCCCAACCACAGACTTATTAGCCACTCCCACCTTTACTTCATCGCGCAACGGGGGCGCTCCCGTCTTTATTGCTCTGTTTTACATGGCATAAGCCCTAAATATCACTTGCAAGAGAATGATTCAAGATTTGTTTCAAGCTACTATTTTTCTCAGATGCAGTGCCATGTAGTGGCAGAAGTCTATAGCTACCATACCGCATGCTCCTAGGAACTGGCAAGGTTTCAAGAAATTTTTTTCCCAAAGATATATGGTTTCTGACATCTTCCTTCAAAGTGTAACTTTTGGTAGAGTGGGTGTAGCACGGATAGTGTGTGGTGCTCTCTATAGTGGGTGCTCCTTAGTGCAATGTGCATGACAATCTCACTCAAAAAAAGCTGAAAACAAAGCAAAAATAGATAAAAACTGATCACACAGAGATACAACAACATACCAAAACAAAAGACTCGACCATCTCAAAGAACCGATACAGACTCTGGCGTGGCAGCACACTCAACTCTAGCCCATAACTCACAGATACAATGGGGGTGTCAAGGCTTAGATGTGCAAGGATGATGCATACGTGTTGTGTGTATAGACTCGCTACTCTAGACAACGACGCTCGACCATATATGAAGAAGATGATCCACCAACGGCTCATAAATGTTAGCCACCTAAGCCAATCTCCAAACTGAGTGGTGGTGGTGACCTGGCCACGATGTCCACTAAACCTACGTCGTTCCTGCCACGTGTCATTGCCCGGCCCAAAGAGTCCGTCCAGTGTGGACCAGACCACACCAATTGTACTAACTGTGTCCTGTGGAAGTGACATTGTAGCCTGCTACAGGTTGCCCGCCACAAGACCTCTCACCGTCTCAATGAGAGGGATACTGAAAAACTGTGAAAGAAAACCACTAGGTACCGCATCCGTACATCTTTCGTGAACCAGGTAGGAGGCCCAACCATGACCTTACATGCCTCAAAAGTGGGCTTAAAAACACTGCAGTGCTTGCAAATGCCTTAAGCCTTTGAATAGGCGGGAACCCAGTATGATTGCATAGTCCAAGAATCCCAATTGACCCAACAGAATGAGGCTCCACAACAAAGAGATATGCTCTGGTCTTGTATGGCAGGGGCAGGGGGGCCGAGGGGAGACTAGGTTGGGGTCAGGTTGCGGGGGGGGGGGGGAGACTAGGTAGGGGTGAGGGGGGAAAAGGGTGGATAGGGGGTGTGGGTAGGGAAAAGGGGGTGAGGGTTGGTGAGGGGGGCGAGGGGTGGGTAGGGGGGCTAGATAGGGGTGAGGGTAGGGAGAGGGTGGGTAGGGGCGAGGCCAAGACAGGGGGTGGGTAGGGGTGAGTAGGGGGTGGGTAGGGGGCAAGGGCAAGGAGGGGGTGAGTAGGGGCGAGGGCAAGAGTGTAAAGAATGAGGATGCAAGAGAGCTACACAAGACAAGCACAAAGCACACAAAGATGGAAAGCTTCTTCTTCTTCTTCACAGAAAAGAGAGTACAAAATGACTAAGTGCTAAAGCTGAAAAGTAGCACATATGTACATGCGGTCACTAAGTGTGAACTCACTAGAAGCGTACTAGGCTGGCACTATATGTGTAGTCCAGCTATAGAATCACTGGCAGATATCCTCCGTGTCGGTCACCTAACGTGCTAGTGAGTAAATGCCATAAACGGCCAAGACCCGTAGTGGATGCCAGCTCAAAGTGTAGAGCTCGACATCTCAACACTCCCCCTCGAGCTCTGCATGTTGCAGAGTCCAAGCATAGTCCGGAAATGTCGAAGCTTCTCAGCTCCGAGGGCCTTGGTAAAGATATCGGCTATCTGCTGCTTTGTGCTGACGTAGACCAAGTTGATGTCGCCCGCCAACACTCGCTCTCGAACGTAGTGGTAATGGACCTCTATGTGTTTGGTCCTGGCATGGAACACTGGGTTCCTAGCCAACTGCATGCTGCTAAGGTTGTCACAATGGATGAAAATCTGCTGGTCCACCTGCACTCCCAAGTCCTCAAGTAATGTGCGTAGCCAAGCTACCTCGCACGCCGCAACTGCTGCACCTCTATACTCGGCCTCTGTGCTCGATAAAGCAATCGTAGGCTGCTTTTTGCTGCTCCAAGTAACAACAGCACTCCCAAAAGAGAACATGAAGCCACTCGTAGATCTCCTATCAACAATGCTACCTGCCCAATCTGCATCTGTATACCCATACAATGCTAATGGTGCATCTGCTGCATAGAACAATGCGTAGTCAAGAGTACCTTGCACATACCTAAGTGTGCGTCGTACTCCATCCAAATGTGGCTTCCTCGGAAGATGCATGAACTGACTCTCCAAGCCTACTGTGTAGCTCAATTCTGGCCTCGTGATAGTCAAGTAGATTAGACTACCCACAATCTTCCTGTACATGTTGACATCCTCAACAACATCACCCTTCTCTGCACTCAGCTTTGCATTCACATCCAAGGGAATAGAAATTGGCTTACAATCAGCCATACCATACTTTGACAACATGTCCAAAGCATACTGTCTCTGTGATAGCCATACACCCTCTGGAGTCCTGATCACCTCAATGCCAAGAAAGTAGCGCAACTCGCCTAAATCTTTCATTTCAAACTCCTGTTTGAGAAGACCCTTCACATGGTCAATCTCCATAGCATTGTCACCAACAATAATAAGGTCATCTACATATATGGTAATGACCACAATCCCCACATCACTCTCACGTACATAGAGTGAATGATCAACATGAGCTCTCCTAAAACCAATACTGACAAGATACTTGGCAATCCTGTCATACCATGCTCTAGAGCCCTGCTTCAAACCATACAAAGCTTTGAGAAGTCTGCATACATAATCTGGGTAACCTGGATCGACATAACCAGGTGGCTGATCCATATACACTTCCTCTTGCAACTCACCATTCAAGAAGGCATTCTTTACATCCATTTGATGCATAATCCATCCTCTAGATGCAGCCACTGCTATGACAGCTCTCACAGTTGTCATCTTTGCCACTGGAGCAAAGGTCTCCTCATAGTCTATGCCATACGTATGTGCATAACCCTTTGCGACCAGCCTTGCCTTGTGATGCTCAATGTTACCATCAGCCTTATGCTTGGTTTTATACACCCATTTATAGCCAATAGCTTTCTTGCCACTCGGCAATGGCACCAACTCCCATGTGTCGTTTGCTTCCAATGCAGCCATCTCTTCATTCATTGCATCATCCCAATGCACATTTCCAACTGCATCCTCAAAACATGTGGGCTCCACATCCTGTATCACCTTAGCCATGTAGGCTTGGTGATGCGCTAGATACCCATCATAAGTCAATTTCTGAACTGGATTTCTGACTCTATTAGATCTGCGCGGTCCTGGGTCACTCCTTTGCCCTCTAGCATCTTCTTGTACTTTCCTTACACCAGGTGTCCTGACAACCGGAATTCCAAATTCCTCATCAAGACTTTGTTCAGAACCATCTGAATCCATGTCTACATGTGAAAAACCTGATGATGCATCAGCCATAAAGGGAGATTCATCAACCTTTTCCTTTCCTTTTCGTGATACATTCCCTGTACCTGTTGGTGGAGTAACCTGCGTACGTAGTCTACCATTCCATGGTTTCTCAACAGAGCCACGAGAAGAGGACTCTTGTGGTCCACTCAAAACCTGTGACTATGGCCTCACATTTTGTACAACCACATCATCTTTTACATCAGCCCCAATAGTGCCATGTGCATTACTGTACCAGCTGCTCATCTCATCAAAGACTACATCTCTGCTCACTCGTAATTCTCGTGTAGTAGGATTGTAGCACCTGTACCCCTTTTGTTCAAGGGAATATCCCACAAGAATACATTTCTCTGCTTTAGGATCCAATTTCCTACGCAACTCATCTGGTACATGCACGTAAGCTATGCAGCCAAACACTTTCAAGTGTGCCAAATCAGGCTTTGTACCTGTAAACTTTTCCTCAGGTGTTACATCATGCACCGTAGCTGTAGGTGTCCTGTTCATAATGTACACAGCTGTATTTACGGCTTCAGCCCAGAAATGATGAGGCATGTTCTTCTCATTCATCAATGCACGTGCAACCTCTGCAATGTGCCTGTTTTTCTTTTCTGCGACCCCATCCTGTTGTGGAGTATATCTGCATGTAAACTGCCTGTGTATGCTATGCATTCGCAGAAAATCTAAAAAATCATTGGAGAAGTACTCTCCCCCTCCATCTGACCTCAATGTCTTGATTTGCATATCTGTCTCCTTCTCAATCATGACTTTGAAGTCTTGAAAGTGACCAAACACTTCACTTTTGTTACGCATGAAGTAGACCCATACTTTCCTTGTATGGTCGTCAATGAAAGAGACATAATACCTGCAACCATGTATACTTGCAGTATCGGTTGGACCCCAAACATCTGTGTGCACCACCTCAAGTGGCTTTTTACATACATTGCGCTCATGTGGAAATGAGCCCTTTGACTGTTTTCCAAACTGGCATGCTGCACACACTTTATGCATACCATCCACCTTGAATTTGGGCAAACCTTTTACAATCTGTTTTGATTGCATGCTGCGCAATCTCTGCTCATTGACATGGCCAATGCGTTTGTGCCAAATGTCAACATCAGCCACAACACCTGTGCCCTGTGAAAATAATGCAGCTTTTACCTCAGGCATGTCTACATTCAGCGTAAACATTCTGCCCACACATTTGCCCTCTGTGAGCAGCTTACAGCCATTCTGAAAATCTTCTACATAACAGCCATTTGAATTGAAGCGAACCTGCAAACCTTGCTCAACCATTTGTCCAACAGAAACAAGATTCTTTGTAATATTTGGGACATGAAGGACATCTGCTAAGTACTTTGATTTCCCACTCTTCGTATTTAGAGGTATGTCCCCTACATGAGCAATGGGGTGAGCTGTGTCATCTCCTATCTACACATAGCCTGACACATTTGGTTTGCGCATATCTCTAAACCACTCTCCACGAGACGTCATGTGATTAGAGGCACCTGAATCCACATACCAAACATCATCTTGGGTGGAATTCTCTGCAGTCATTGTATTCATTACATGTTGCATAACAAACATGCGCTCGTTTTTGCTGTCATCTGCATCTCTGCTAGTAGATGCATAGTTGCCTTGTTCTCTCTTTCCACTTGCTTTTCCCTTTGGACAGTCACGTGACATGTGACCTCTTTCACCACAAGTCCAACATTCTTTGCTATCTGGAGTATGATGTTGCCTGCTTGATCCTGCACCACGACCTCTTTGACTCCCCCTGCCTTGAGACTGGTTTCCCCTGCCACTTGTATTGTTTTGATTTGATTGACCTTCCAGAAATTTGCCCCTGCAACCCCTTGGGCCTCAACCACGACCTCTACCTCTACCTCTGTTGGAGTTAGAATAGAAGGCCTGTTCAGAATTATTTCTGCCATGAGAAGAAGATGTGTCAAGGTTCTTCTCCTCAAGAATAAGCATAGAAATCAAATCTTGGAACACGGGGATGTCGTCTCTTGTATTCATGGAAGACCTAAAATGTACATACTCATCTCCTAGACCATCCAAGCATGCACGGACAATGTCATCGTCTTCCACTGAGACTTTAATAGATCCAAGAGCCTCAATGATACTCTTGATCTTCAAGGCATAATCATTGATTGAGAGGTTGTTCCTCTTAACCCGATTTAGCTCTGACTTTAGTTGAAGCTTCCTGGCCTTGGTGTTCACCTCGAACACTCTGCTTAAGTTTCTCCATGCAATGGCGGGGGTTTCAGCATCCTGTAGATAGCCCATCATGCCATCTGTGATGCTCATAGAAAGCCAATACATCACTTTGCTCTGGCCTTGTTGCCAGTCCCTCAAAGCTTTCCTTTGTTCTGCTGTAGCATTTGCCTCGGGAATCTTTGGTTCCTTTTCATTGTCTCCTTCTACATAGTCCCAATAACCTTTTTCTTTTAGGAAATTTGTTATTCTGAACTTCCATGCAGGGTAGTTATTTTCCTCAAGCTTCTCAGTAACAATCCGACTGAAACCGTCAGACATCTTGAAGCACTAAGACAAAATAGCTGCAATCTGCAAAAACCTGCAAATCTGCTGAGCCTGCTATCGTGGTACCTGTAACGCTTTCTACACTCAACGAGTGTCCACAATCAAGCGTACATACAACCACTGTACTTGTACAGTAAATCTCTGTATACTGCACTTTGGAGACCTGTTCAGAAACTTGTGCGAAAAACCCCTAAAATTTTTTTCGCTGCACGAGGCGCCTTCGGCATCTGGTCGTGGATTGCGAACGAAGGGATTGTGATGCTCTTTCTCTCTTAGCCTCTCTTGCCTGCACCAGGCTCTGATACCATGTAAAGAATGAGGATGCAAGAGAGCTACACAAGACAAGCACAAAGCACACAGAGATGGAAAGCTTCTTCTTCTACTTCATAGAAAAGAGAGTACAAAATGACTAAGTGCTAAAGCTGAAAAGTAGCACATATGTACATGCGGTCACTAAGTGTGAACTCACTAGAAGCCTACTAGGATGGCACTATATGTGTAGTCCAGCTGTAGAATCACTGGCAGAGATCCTCCGTGTCGGTCACCTAACGTGCTAGTGAGTAAATGCCGTAAGCAGCCAAGACCCGTAGTGGATGCCAGCTCAAGGTGTAGAACTCGACATCTCAACAAAGAGAGGGGTGGGTAGGGGCGAGGGAAAAAGGAGGGGGTTGGTGGGGTGGGGAGGGGTGAGTACGGGGCGAGGGTAGAGAAAGGGTGGGTAGGGGCAAGTAGGGGGAGGGTAGGGGCGAGGGCAAGAGAGGGGGTGGGTGAGGGAAGGGAGGGGGTGGGTAGGGGCGATGGCAAGAGAGGGGTGAGTAGGGGCGAGTACAAGAGAGGGGGTGAGTAGGGGCGAGTACAAGAGAGGGGGTGGGTAGGGGGCAAGGGCAAGAGAGGCGTGGGTAGGGGCGAGTAGGGGGAGGGCGGGGGGGGGGGGGGGGGGGGGGGGGGGGTGGGTGTGTGGGTGGGTAGAGTAATGAATCTGGAATGACATGGAGCAAAGAGATATCATAAGCATGAGCAAGGAATTTATCAGGCTTGAGATCAACATCTTTTTGGTTGCATCCCGTCTTGAGGAAGCTCTACAAAGGGAGTTCGCTAGACACCGAGGAGAGCTTTGTTCTGGTCGGAGAAGCAGACACTGAGGCGGATAGTGAAGGGAGGTGAACTCTTGTAGAGGGAATTTCTTTCCGCTTTTATGATTCTTCATAGGCTCACCAAATTCAAAGGCTTCCACCAAGGGCACATCATGAGTATTCTCTGTGACCTTCAACCTTTGAGCTGGCTCAAGTGGCTCATTAGGTTTAGTTATTGTGGAAACATTGGAAGAGGGTGTACCTTCAGGCAAAGAGTGAATAGAGACTCCATAACAAGGCATAGATTTGGTAGCATCCAACCACTCCAACAGATCCTCATCTAACCCGTCAGGTGGAGTAGTTTGTTCTAATTTGAGGCTGGTTACTAGGGACAAAGAACTATGTTGCACGATGGGATCCATCCTCCTTCTAGGCGAATTGGTTGCATTGGGGTTCCAAGAGTACGTATCCACATGGCATCATTTCCCCAATCATGAAGTGCTTTAGTGTGTCATAGCCATGGTCTACTGATGAGCAGGGGAAATCCGCTCTCCACCTGTGGAAGACGAACCACAACAAAATCCAAACTAAAAGTGAAATCTTGTACCTGCAGAGGCACCTTTTTCACTATGCCCACAGGGTATACTATCCTCTGGTCGGCCAATGTTACTGTGAAAGAGGCAGGTTGAGTAGGGTGCAGGCCTAAAGCCATCATAATGAACTCAGGAATCATATTGATGCCATATCCACCATCCACAATTACTCTTGAAAATTACCGACCCAAGACGGACACTATCAAGTGAGGGCTTCTATAATTAGTGAGGGGAGCAACGGGATTGGATATCATATAGGATTCTGATGGTTGCACTGGGAGGTGCCCGGCACTAGGTCCTGCTTCGGGGTAAAGGGATTGAGTAACTGCAAGGGTGTCACTTCTAAAACTCACATCTAGCCGCAACATGTCATAGAGGGACACTTGTTGGAAAGTGTTCTTCAAGACTGTCTCTGTTGTAACCTTTTCTTGTTCTACTAGTGGTTTCTCTGGTACCTTGATCTTCTGTAGATTTGAAACTGCTTACAAGAAAGCTTCATCAAGGTTGGAGAGCAAAGATTTGGATTCTTTCTTGTCATTGACTGAGGGCTTGGTGCCAGCTGAAGGCAGAGTATCCACTGTTGTGAGAATGTGTGGGGGAGTTAAGCTTGCTTGAATGCTAAGACCGAGAGAAGCTCTCTGGGCCCAAGTGAGGACACCCAATGGCTCTCTACCAACTGCAACTTATTTTGTGGGGTAACTACATGGGTAGAAGGCGGTGGCTGAGGAACGATGCTAACTGCTATCAGATTGAGCTTGGGGAAGGTAAACTCATTATGGATTTGACTTGGGTTTGAAGATGTGGAGGCACGTAGTTTACGAAAATCCTTACTGTAGTGATCCTTAATTTCAAGGCAATGACGACAGGGAGGGGACCCTTCGGGTAGAGGAAATTTGCTTTGGTAATGACCATATTCCCAGCATCTGTAGCACAAAATGGGCCGATGCAATGGGAGAGTCGAAGGACAAGGTGGTCCTTGCTCCTGGTGCATGGAGTTGGAGGTGGAGGCATATAAGCTTTGAGGTGATGAGGGAGCATGGGTATGGTAAAAGCTCTAAGAGGGAAAACTGCTCTGCATACCTTGCATAGGAGGGGTTGTCAACAAAAGTGCCATAGGGTGTGGATGGCCACAGGGAGACACCATGTTGGATGCAAGTGCGGGCCCTTGTTGAAGATTGTCGCAATCCCTTTAGGTAGTAGCAGTCCTTGTTCTCATGTCGAGACTGTCCACAGAAGTGGCAGTAAACCCGAAGGGGGAATTCCTGTGGAGGGTGCCCCGGAGAGCGGCATGAGCTACACCAAACCATAGCCTTAGTCTCTTGCTGAGACTTGAGCTCTTCTAGCTCGCGCTTGATGTGTTGCAATGCCTCGTGATGTGGAGGCTTCTCCTATCAAAGAGAGAAGGACCTCTCCTCTTGAAGAGCTCGTTGTAACTTTAGGGCTTCTAGTTCCCTGCGTAAAGAAGTTAATGGATTAGAAGGACTTTCCGAAAACACTGAGGGGGTTTCTACCTAATTGGAGTTGGTGAACAGCTTCCTAGCTCCCTCTATCCTAGTAGCAGCCGCGACGAACTCCTCCACAGTGGGGTCAGGTCGGAGACTCTCGGAGTTTTTACTGGGAAGTTTTGGGAAGAGAATTCTCCATGGTTAGCAATCAGAGACTTGGTTTCAGTCATGAATTTTGCAAAATTCTCCTCTAGCTGGAGCACCATGTTGGCCAAATCATCCAAAACCTTTTCCTAGTAGTCACCTGGCCTGAATGCTGCATAGAATTGTTGTCTTAAAGCTGCCCAAGTTGCAAAATGGCTCTCTACAAACTGACTGTACCATTTTTCTGCTAAGCCATCCAAGGTAGATGGAAAGAGTACCGAATAATCATCTTCTCTATTAAGACCACGACCTCTACAGAGAGATACAAACCTCCTTGCATGGTCGTCTACATCTTCTGAGGAGAGTCCCTTGAAGGTAGGAAACTTGATTTTTACCTTGGCCAAAACACTGGTCAACGCCTCCATGGCCTCTTGCTCAGGAGCCCGTTGCTCAATAGCCTGCTGTAACAAAATAGGAGAGAGCTTTACTGGGGAAGGTGACCTGGATGATGTGGAATCGGATGGAGGAATGGGTGTTGCCATATGTGGAGGTATGAGTGATGAGGTTGATGGACTTCTACTAGGTACCAAGGGAAGTCTTCTGTTGTAGTACTTTGGAGGACTCAATAGTGTGCTTTGACGCTCTAATGAACGCCTTGTACGTGTCATACAGCGACCACAAAACCAACCAAGCTTTGGGAAAAAAGACCTTTAACTGGCTGAACACAGGTCTAGACTCTACTAGACTAGGGCAAGTGACTAGACCACCAGGCTGGACCAGGGACGAGGAGGGTTGGACCAGGGACGAGACCAGGGACGAGGAGGGACTAGACCAGAGACGAGGAAGGACTAGACCAGGGATGAGGAAGGCCTAGACTAGGACAAGAGCTGGCTGGACCAGGGCGAGAGAGAACAGACCAATAGGCTGCACAGTGAAAGGCAAAGTAGGTGAAGCTAGGTAAAAACCAGATAGCTTCTTGATTTGTACCTCAACGGAGAGTGAGACTTTAGTTGAGGTCCCACCGTGATCGCAAAAAATGAGAGCACCTATAGCGCGGATAGTGTGTCGTGCTCTCTATAGTGGGTGCTCCTCAGTGCAATGTGCGTGACAATCTCACTCGAAACAAACTGAAAACAAAGGAACAATAGATAATAACTGATCAGACAAAGACACAATAGCAGACCAGAACAAAGGACTCAACTATCTCAAAGAAACGATACAAACTCCAGCATGGCAGCACACTGAGCTCCAACGAACTCACAAGTACAATGGGGGTGTCGAGGCTCAGATGTGCAGGGATGGTGCAGACGTGTTGTGTGTATAGACTCGCTACTCTAGACGACGACGCTCGACCATATATGAAGAAGATGATCTATCAATGGTTCATAAATGTCATCCATCTAAGCCAATCTCCAAACTGAGTGGTGCTGGTGACCTGGCCACGATGTCGACTAAACCACCATCCGTATCTTGCCACGTGTCATTGCCCGCCCCAGAGAGTCCCTCCAACGTGGACTAGACCAGACCAACTGTACTATCTGTGTGTCCTGTGAAAGTGACACGGTAGCCTGCTACAGTGGGGGTATCGTGAAATCCTTGCCGTGAAAACCCTAGCAGATTATAGCTTGAAATTTGTCAATATCTCTCAATAGGTGTCTCTTCTCAAGCAGATAACCTTAGAGGTCCTATGTGATTGCTATGTCTTGGGACTACCATCGTGACCAGAGTAACATTGTCTATCAAAGAGCTTATGGAACATGCTATGGTCAGCTACGACTTATTGAAGAAACCTAACCCTAATTTTTGGTACAGGTTTTAGGATGGAAATTCAGTCGAGTTTTCAAGTTGGACTAGTGTTGAGATTGATTTTTAAGTTTGCGTTCTATTTGGAACTTGTTTAGTGATCTTGTCTGGAATTTTTTTGAAATGGATGGTATTTGACTTAAACTTGTGTGCGCTTTTATTGCACGTGTCGGAGGCTAGGAACTTGCCGAACACTGTGTGCAAGCCATGAATGGCTACAAGCACACAACTAGACTATCCTAATAAGCTCAAAGGGGCAATGGTGTGTCACTCATCGCTCAATGCTTTGCCATCGTGAAGGATTTCATGCCGCAAAGAAGAGGGAGCCGCCACCGTTGCACTCAACCATCTTGCCACCATTGATGCTGTCACAATGATCTCTCTCTCTCTCTCTCTCTCTCTCTCTCTCTCTCTCTCTCTCTCTCTCTCTCAAGCGCGCGCGCACACACACACACACACTCTTGAGCACACGATGGAGAAGAAGATAGAGGTAGAGCAAGAGAACTTCTTTAGCATGCACATTAAGAATGCGGATTTTAGGTCAAAATGGACCTTTTATATGAATCTAACCCATTCACACATGGGTGCCCATAGTGGTCGATGGTAGCAAAAACAGTGTAAAAATGGGATAAGTGGTGCGCCTCTCATCGGCAATCACCTACGCACCTATAAGATTGACAAGACCGGTCCATGACTCAAATAAAGTGACAAGGCATCCATCAAAGGTGATAGGGTGTTCGTAGGTGGTTAACATGCCCCGCTTCTTGATGTAGATTCCGTCCTCAAAAGCTAGTGAAGTGAAGCCCGTTCATCGAGGTGGAAGAGCATTTGAGTTTGTAGTCTTAGCTTTTTTCAAACATTGCAAAATCAACCAAAAATGACACATTAATTGCATTTGAATAGAACATATATAATTAAAAAGCATATGCAGTGAATAGTGAATAGGCACATAGAATTGATTGGTAACAAAATATTAAATATTTTTTTAGCAATAAACATTAAACTATAATATAATCAAACGCATAAGCACTTGTAAAGGTCAAAAAAGAAACAAACCTAGGGTTGCTAATTTAACGATCGAGAGGCACTAGAGGTCAACTATGAATACCATGGGTAAGCTTCTCAATTGTCTCTGATCAATTAAGCTATTTAATCGCAAAAGCAAAGTATTTTATGTCTGAGGACTGACTAGAGGGTATACCTAGAAGAACTTTTAGTTAAGCTACGATAAAAAGGATTGCATATGAAATCATCACCTGAATTATTCTCTTTATTTGACCCCCCAAAGTGTTTTTCACATTCATTCAATTTTCGACGTTTGTGCACCCAAGTTTCGTCGAGCCAAGAAAAGCCAATATCAGGTGTGTGGAAATTAGCAGGTTGATGGCGGTACTCTTGAGAAGCTACTTGATGCAAGGTATAACAAGCATGGTCTGGATATGTATGCCAAATTTAGAATTTTGCAGGTCAAGTTGTGGATTTTGAGCTCTACTGGTCGATGAGCTTAAAGGATATCAACACATGGAGGTGACATGTTATGTATGCAATATGAATACTCCATTTTGCTAAACTAAAGGATTTTTTATACCAGAAGGCACTTGTCCAATGGGGAATTATGGGAGCACAAGGTGGTCGATGGTCGTATCGGTCGTCACAGCTCCTACAAGCGAGGGTCTCCTCATATGGGAACCATTTTTACTTTGCAGAGCGGGTTTTGTTAATCTGTGGCCATGTGGCCTTCTCAATGGAAGCACTATTCAAATCGATAGAGCAACTTTACATGGAATTTTCTCGACAAGTGAAGGGGAGCTAGGTGAGGGTTTTTGGCATCAAAATTGAGGCCATGCCATGGGTGTTGGTGGGATATGGTCTGCCGTGGGGAGCGTATGAAGTGGAGCTAAGGAAGGTTTTTTTTTAAGTAAAGCAAAAACGAGTGGAGGTAGCGCAGTTCTATGGCAACGTCAAAGCTGCCAGGTGGTGGGGAAAGCTAATTAAGGGCGCTGAAGTTTGCATTGGGTGGTGGCGCCATCTGGAGGGAGGGGGCTATCTGCATGCGGACTGAAGGCCGCAAGTTGCTGTAGGGGCAACATGACCAAATGGGAGAGAAGGCATTAAAGGACTGAGGAGGGCCGCTAGCAGCTGGAGAGGAGTGATCACCAAAGAGGGCCCGTGAGGAGCTGCCCTTGGGGAGAGTGCAGAGAGGGGCGCGAAGTTGAATGGCTGCATCACCTGCAGGAGGAGGTGCATGGAGGTTACTATGTAAGGGCGACATTTGTAGGGTCTCGGATGGTTGAGGTGATGAGGATGGCCACTTGCAGGACCAGGTGAGCAGAGGTTGGATCAAGGTAGCACTACAAAGAAGGTGCAGTACTCTATGGGTGCTCATGTACAAGCGGTTTGTGGGGTTACTGTAGAAGGCCGCAAGCAGGAAAAGGGTGCTGGAGATTTCCGGTAGGGTGAGAGGTGCATGGCTCCTACGAGGTAAAAAGGAGGGACCAGCAGCAAGAGATCCAATCAAGAGGAGAAAACCCTGTAAAGGAAGGGAGCCGTGAGATCAAGGCCAGCCAAATGCAGTAGAGGGGGTGTTGAAGCTCTACAGAAGACGAGCTCGAGATGCTTGATAGCAATAGAATAAGCTGCGAGATACCAACTGCAGGAGAATCAGCACTGCAAGAAAAAGGGGGAGCCGTGACTTGTTGTACAGGTATCATATGAAGCTTGCTTCATAACACCACTAACTACAGGACGTGAGCCACTCTATGCTGAAGTAGGGTGGCCTTAGCGAGTGAAAGAGAAGGGCCGCCAAAGGTTTGGCGGTAAGCAGAACAAAGAGAGCTTGCCAAAATCAATCGCGGACTCACAGGAGGTTACACCAAGGCCATTTTTGAAAAATTCCATCATTGTATACTCTCAAAATTAGTCAAAGTGTCGTGACCCTCTTTATTTCCACTACCTGAGAAAATTTCATCTGATCCTTCTCTCTTTCAGGCCTATATGTATATGTCGTGTACTCATTAACTTTGAGTACAAGTATCTGAGTGTTTCCTATGCTCAAAGCGGTGTGTGTCAATTTGAAAGCTCGAGGGAAGTGGGAGCATGCAAGGGACTTGATACAATTTCGTGTATTGTTTGATATGGAATTGCCTATAAGCGGGTATATAGTGCTCTAGAGGAAGCTATCATGACGTGATTTGCAACTGGGTTGGCGTAGTATGGGTTGGTCGGGACCGGGCTTGGACAATAGCAGTTTGCAGATTGTGTATCGCAGCGAGTGTTTGCTAGGGGATAGGGGTGTTGTGAAATCATTGGGCTATAGAGAGGCATTCACTGAGTGTGCCGGTGGTTTTCTCATTTTCCCCTTTCCATCTTGTGGTGCCCGCACTGAGGATCCACTGATTTCTTCCTGACCAGGTGTTTGTGAATCAAGATGAAGCAGGAATTCGGTCCGATGTTCAAAGGAGATGAAGATGCAGACAATTGGATTGCCGATTTTGAGTTATTTATGCAGATGCCAGGTGATGAAGCAAAGCTCCGGACTCTACCTTTGGTGTTGCGAGGTAAAAAAAAAGTTTGATTCGATGGCTTAGAAGATGTGCACAAGCAGAATTGGATTGGATTTCGCGAGCAATTTGTACAAAGGTATCGAAAGGTGGTGTCGGCTGCGGAAGCAGATGCAAAGATCAAATGCTTGTCGCAGGACGTAAGTGCAAATTTCGATGCTTTTGTTGATAAATTTGAAGCTTTTTGGGGAGATTTTGTGGCTGCTACCCAAGAAACCCATGTGGGATACTTTAAACTGGAAAGGTTTCTATCTTGTTTGCATCCCTATGTTCGTGAGAGAGTGGACAATGAAGATCCAAGGGCCTTTGATGAAGCTGTCAAAGTCGCCATAGTAAAGAGTCGAAAGATGAAGAAGAAGATGGAGGTAGGATTGTTGCAGTCTATACTCGCGGTAGCCAGTGGACCTAGGTCCAAACAAATTGATGAGCATCAAAAGGTAAAAGCTCATTTTCTTGATATGAATTTGATCAAAGCACGTGAAATTGATGCCAGGTTAGAGGAGGTAGAACAAGTGCCAACCAGGTCTCAAAAGATACAGAGAGGCATATTCAGAGTGCCACCTAGTTTGCTTCCTCAAGAGGACGAGGTGACAAAAGGCCTTGAAGACGAAGTGTTGGTTCTAGAGCCAGCAACGAGGATGACAGCAGTGGTGCAAGAATCAATAAGTTTAGAAGAGTCCAAAAGCTCTCATAGCTCCAGCAGTTTGGATACAGATGCTACATGGGAGACAAAATCTCGATCTTCTAGGTATGAGACTTATGATGTTTTGCATGTGGATGAAGTGATGAATGACGTATATGAGTTGCCAACCAACTAGCTAAATGTCGAAGAGAAGTATAGTGTTGCACCTTGTGTGAACCAGCCAATCGAGCAGCCTTCTCTTGTGTCCAGTAATGGTGAGTCCCTATTGGAGAAAGAGGTATGGTTTGATTGTGCATCCGACCTAATTGAAGAGCAGGTTTTTGAGGATGACTTGCAAGAGCTAGGAACAGAAGTTGTGGTAGGTCAAGTTGATTTGTCTATGCAAGGGGTGGGGCAACCTTGTCTTGGGGAGCATGTAGAGGCGCACAGTGTAGTTCCAAAGTTTGTGTGTAGCCGTGGAGAGCTAGCTCCGGCAGATGACTCTATGGAAACAGATACAGGTGCAATCTACAAGAGCGAGCTTCATGCACAGAGGAAGGTGCCACCAACCTTGCAGGTCATGAGGTATTTGAAGAACAGGTCAAAGCTCTAGCAGGTCATACTCTTTCATATAAAGAGATGGTTCTGGGGCCATGTTTAGAAGATTTGAATGTGGGTTTGCAAAGGGATCAGGTTTGCTTGGCTATGCAACAAGTATTTTTATATCAATTTCATGGCTCTTTTGAAGTGGACTATACTATGGAGGGTTCTGGAGTAGATGACATGATAGCGGCTTATGGTACTAGTGCTTCAAATGATGGAACATATGCCTATAGTTGGCACGAAGACTTGTGGATGCAATGTGACAAAACTCCATGCTATAAAGAGCTGGAAGGTTGGCCCGTCTCCAATGTGACAAAACTCCATGCTATAAAGAGCTGGAAGGTTGGCCCGTCTATTCGCCTACAAGTGGAAAGGAAGGCTTGGATATACATGTTTTACAGGTCGATGGCAATGAGAAAATGCTTTACTTTTGATCCAGGTGGACTTTACACCATATTTGGGGGGGTTTCGAGCTTTCCATTTGACCCTGGAGGGTGATGCAACAAACATTTTTCTCCCTATTTTTATCCTATCTATAAAGCCACTATCATTTTTCTTATGTAGTCTATGTGGTTATTATATATCATTATCTCTATACAGACTTCTTTTTCCTAAATAATGCTATGGTTGAGCGTGAATGCTCAACGAGGGGATGGGCAATGATGGTGCACCCAAGTTTCGTCGACCCTAGAAAAGCCAATATCAGGTGTGTGGAAATCAGCAGGTTGATGGCGGTACTCTTGAGCAGCTACTTGATGCAAGGTACAACAAGCATGGTCGGGATATGTATGCCAAATTTAGTATTTTGCAAGTCAAGTTGTGGATTTTGAGCTCTACTGGTCGATGAGCTTAAAGGTTATCAACACATGGAGGTGACATGTTATGTATGCAATATGAATGCTCCATTTTGCTGAACTAAAGGCTTTTTTATATCATAAGGCACTTGTTCAATGGGGAATTATGGGAGCACAAGGTGGTCGACGGTCATATCGGTCGTCACAGCTCCTGCAGGCCAAGATCTCCTCATCTGGGAACCATTACAAGGAGCTTTGGACACATTTCTATATAGTAAAAAATATATAATTGCTAGGAAACTTACTAGATCAAATACACGTATCTAGTAAGAGTACAAACATGTAATAATGAGAATACTCCTATATGGTTATAGCCACAACATTCTAGCTATATAGCAGTTTTATTTAACCATATAGCAAGAAAATGGAGGAACACAACTAGGAGTTCTCTTCTTACTAGTTTGACTCTTCTTGCACGAGTCACCCACGCCATGAGCGCCGCTTGCTTTGAGATGCCCCCCTCGCCACTCACCACCTCTGTCAGTGTCCCCATCACATCCGCCTCCACTAGGCAAAATGTTCACTTCACACTACACTACCCCCCGTACACCCACCACCACAAACTCCGTCATTGTTGGTGGCGAGAATGTGGATGTGCGGCTTGGCAAGGAGGAAGGGTAAGGGGTCGGCTCCTCCCCTGGGGCCACCTCTACCGTCGTCTCATTCCTGTGTTTTTTAACCAGGCTGATAAGGGCATGCACCAGGTCTGCTTCCGACAACATGAGCCTTGTAATGTCCACACCCTTAGTGGGAAAAGAGGCTACCACTACAAGAGGCTATTCATATTAGCGACGCTCACACAGCGACGCTCAATTTTTTTTTTCCTGGCGTCGCTATGAGTGTCGCAAATTTACAAGTAAATTTGTGACGCTCATAGGGACGCCGGCTGGGCTAAAAAAAATAATAGAGAGCGCCCAAAAACTCAGATCTCAAATCTGAGTTTTTTGGCGTCCTCAAGCAAGGAGCAGGTAACGCTCTCCCTCTCTCTCTCTCTCTCTCTTTTTTCTCCACACACACACACACACACACACACACACACACACACACACACACACGAGGAGAGGAAGGAGAGCCAGGTATGCTCCTTCCCTCTCCTCACTCTCATGTTCCCTTCCCCTCTTTCTCTCTCTCCCTCTCTCTCTCTCTCTCTCACACACACACACACACACATAGTGTTTTTGAGAGAGAGAGAGAGAGAGAGAGAGAGAGAGAGAGAGAGAGAGAGAGAGAGAAAGAGTACAAACATAAACAAAAACGCACACACACATACATAAACAAAGAATGCACACACACATTGAGAGAGGAAAAGAGAGAGAGAGAGAGAGAGAGCATGCATAAACAAAAAACGCACACATTGAGAGAGGAAAAGAGAGAGAGAACATGCATAAACAAAAAACGCACACATTGAGAGAGGAAAAGAGAGAGAAAACATACATAAACAAAAAAACGCACACACATTGAGAGAGAAAGAGAGAGAAACTAATTTAACGTCGTAGGAAACTAATTAAAATTAAAAGACCTAAAGATCTAGCCGACGAGGAGTTGAACTCAAGACCTATTATTCAAGAGGGAAATGGCATAACCAATCTATCATACTTTGCATGGGTGATAGAAAGGTTATACCATTTATCTCTTTTTATTGGCACACACATCCACACACGCGCACACACACAAGAAGAAGAGAGTTATAACGTCGTAGGAAACTATCCTAAAAGACGTTAAAGATTAGGTTAGATGTAGACTTACGTTAAATTAGATTTAGGTTTATTTAAGTTAAATTAGATTAGATTTAGGTTTATTTTTAGTTAGATTTACGTTTATTTACGCTAGATTTAGATTTACGTTATATTAGATTAGATTTAGGTCTCCATAGACTGCGATGCCTGCATGAAGCGGGTGAAGAAAGCCCTCAATGGAATATAGGGTATTGCTGCCTTCACTCATGGTGGGCTCCGTCGATCCAAAAGTACTGGTGAAATGTCTTCAGAAGATAGGGAAGAAGGTGGATCTTCTGGGCGGCAAGAGTCACTACATCCCCGACAATGACCATCTAGACAACCTCTAGTCATTCAACAACAACTTCAAAGTTAGTAACAAGAGCAAGAACGGTCCAAAGGGCCAATTGCTGTCGTCAGATGTGGATGGAGATGAGGCAGCGTCACCGCCGGAAGTTAACTCTCACATCTTTAATGATGAGAATGCCAACTCTTGCCGAGTTATGTGAAAAATTATGTGTTAAATCAGTTTTAAGGTTCTTATAATCGCTATTAGTTTAGTTCTTTGTTTTTAATATAACATAATTTACGTTAGATTTAGATTTATGTTATATTAGATTAGACTTAGGTTTATTTAGGTTTACACACACACACACACACACACACACACACACACACACACACACACACACACACACACACACACACACACACACACAAGAAGAAGAGAGTTTTAACGTCGTAGGAAACTATCCCAAAAGACGTTAAAGATTAGGTTAGATGTAAACTTACGTTAAATTAGATTTAGGTTTATTTTTAGTTAGATTTACGCTTATTTACGTTAGATCGAGTCCACGCAAGAATTACTTACGGTTTAGGGTTTAGAGTTAGACGAACAGTGAAAAGATCTACTGTGAAAAGATGTTAAGATGCTGTGAAGTGCTACAGCTAGAGAAGAGGCAAAGGGGTTTTGTCCACTACCTGCAGTATCATGTAGACGTGGGTCTGTAGATTTCTTGTACCCACAAATATAGGTATTGACCAATAAAGACGAGATTATACCCCGGTGGTTCTGATCTCCGTGCACCTCTAGACCGAGGTGTGCGGGGATTAGACATGACTAGAGAATGAGAGAGAGAGAGAGAGAGAGAGAGAGAGAGAGAGAGAGAGAGAGAGAGAAAGAGAGAGAGAGAGAGAGAGAGAGAGAGATCGAGTTGTTGCCAATTATAACTCGTCGGACTCTGACGCTGGCCAACAAGCAGCAATCTTGCAACCCAATAGACGTGTTCGCAGGCGCTTTGGTCAAGCAGCATATGTGAGGCCACAAGATGCCTCACATATGTGTGATAAAGCCCGGGACACGCTATGGCGAACCATAGATGATGAGCGCATATCTGGGATTGTCATGTGCAATCTCGGTGTTGAGAAGAAGATGACGGAAGATCTAGAGGCTAAAATCAACCTATTTTGCATGCTCCACAATCCAGTGATGCAAAAGTGGATTTCACAATATGAGGATACAAAGCAAGAGCGACAAAGGGCACGAATTGAGTGGAGACGGGAAGACGACCACCGATGCACTATCCTACGGGTCTGGAGAGCCTACCAACATTCATGAGCTTAAGATGGTTGCACAACCAATTGAAAAGCGCACAACAATGCGGTGACGAAGTAACTGAGGAAGAGTGGGAGTACTCTCGGGGTTGCGCGACCAAGGTAAGTTTGCAATGTACGACTAGCTAGTGACTTTATTTCTAAACGTTTGAACGGCCACTCATAATCTTTGTTCGTTGTAGTATAAGTCATACACAGCAGCATGGTGTAAAGGTCGACATTTTAGGGTGGAACGGATCGTCAAAAAGCGTTTTACTCAAGATTGTGGAATCATGGCAAAATTTGAACAGTCTAGTCGACGACGTTCCTCTGATGCAGATCCTGTGGTGGCGGAACTCACTTACTTCGGCACACTACAAGAGATTTTGAGGATCGATTACAGAGGATTTTTTGTCGACTTGTTCGACGTGCAATGGTTCAAGATAATCATGGAGAGTCGCAACGCTACTGTGCGTAGAGGAGAGTCTGGTTTTCTTGAGGTGGATTCTACTAAGAAATGGACTGACCTAAGAGACACTTTCATACTACCCGAGCATTGTGAGCAAGTAAGTATGTAAATAGTTAACATTTGCCTTTTACAAGTTATGTGCTTGAAAGCTCTCATGTAAGTTATGTGGCTCTGGCAGGTAATATTTCATCCTACAAAGTCTACATCAAACTGGTGGTATGTCATAGAGGTAGCCCCTCGTAGTGCAAGGACGTATGAAGGCTACCATGTGCCAATCACAACGGCATCAATGGAGGAGATCAGAGAAGATGCTCAATCAGAAGCCGCTGCGGTGGTGCCAGACGAGCATCAAGATGCTACTACTCTATATGGGGTGCATGCATAGGATCTACAAAATGAAACAGAGGATATGTGTTTAAACGGAGAGCTCTATATAGATATAGGAAGTTATGCTGAGTTATGCGAGGATGAGAGAGAGATCACTTAAAGCCACAAATATTGTATTTGAACAATTTTGCTCTGTGTTGTAAAAGCTCTGGCTCTCTAAGTACCTTCCATGCTGTATAACGCTCTTTTCTACTTGCGCTCACATCTTTTGATTGAAAATTCTGAGTTTTCGACTTGCCTCTTCTATCACTCAATTCATTGCGTCATTGTATTTATGTGCATCATTACGTCATTGTATTTAATGGTTTTTGCGTCATTGTTTACTCTATTCATTCAATATTAAGTTTAAATATTCGTGTGTTTAATGCAGGTATGGATGATGAGGAGTTTCTTTCTTCTTTGTCACCGCAGCAGAGACAGTGGTACGTGGAGCGTCATCGCTCTGGCGCATCATCGCGCGTTCCTACTCCATCCGCATCTCCCTCTCTTTCGGAGCATTCGGCGCGCTCCGAAGCTTCGGTGTCGACGAGACGATCTTCACACTCGTCTAGACACCGGCGCTCTAGTGGTGGCGGTGGCGGTTGTTGTGGGGATTTCGCCGCCGATGCCTCCACATCGCTTCGTGTTCGACGAGGCTCTTTACCCTCCCCTTCTTTGCCCGCCCCCACACCAGCCACAGCATCGCCATCTACGCCAGGTTTTGCGCGGCTGACTGTTCCTAGCAGCTACACACCTCTACCTACTCCGCCAGGAGCCACCCCACTCGACAATCCTCGCTTCGGGGCCCAGACGCCAGTGGAGACACCTGACGTCCGTACCCCCATCGACACGCCGCTAGAGACCCCTGCTGGGACAACCAGGTTCACGCGTCACCGGCCAGAGGGCTTGCCTTACTCCGTCGACTTCCGCGACGGCATCATCATCGATGATGACGGCAAGGAGGTGATCTCGCGCATGCGTGGTCTTTGCTCTTAGCTGTTTAGACACTACATACTAAACAAATGGAGTGAAGTACCAAGTGATTAAAAAGACAGAGTCATTAGCATACTTCATGATGAGTTTCTCGTTCCAACACGAGATCAGCGCTTCAATGAATACCTGATGAAGATTCAAATGCGCGAATACTGCAAACACAAGCGTTCCGAAGTGCAAAAAGCAATCAAGCATGGGTGGAACAGGCCAGATTGGCTGGCCAAAGAAGATTGGAAGAATGCGAAGAAAGCAGCGCACGAGAATCCCGACAAGTGGAAGCAACAAAAGGATGCAGCCAGAGCGCGAGTAGAGGCAGGGAGCTCGCACCACTTGGGGAGCGGTGGATGGGCATCATTTGAGGCCGATTTTGTAAGTGTTTTCGCATTGCTCTTTATGTTCGATAGTTTAGGGTTTATGAGTTTTTTAATTCTAACATAATGAAATCTTTGTATGTTTTGATAGTGGTCGATGACAGGACGTGATCCCACACCGTACGAGCGCGAGTACGCAGGCAGGAAGGGCTTAAACGCCCTGATGGACATTCTCAGTTTTCGCAGCGGCATGGTTAGTATTAGGGTTTATTCTTTTCTATTTTTTGTATTGTTTTATAAATGTCGTTATATGTTTTTACTTACTGAAAGCTGTCTTATTGTCTTTTTTTGCAGAATCCGACAGATACGTCGCTTCGACGCGATGAGACGTCTGACTAGACGACGTCAGTTTAGCCGTAGCTAGATAGCATTAGTTTAGGGTTTCTCATAGCTTATGTATCATGAGACGGATTTTATACGTCTTTTTGAACCATGTATATTATTACATTTGTCACCGCAGTTCATTTTGCCAATCAATTCTTTATGCCTATGATGTTGTACAATTGTCATTATTACATTTGCCAATCAATTCATTTTGCCTATGATGTGTACAATTTTCAATTTTACGCTTGTCAATTTTGCAAACAATGCGCCTTGTGGGTGACTATTTTGGGTCTATTATCTACCCTTGCACTTTTTTTAAAAAGTGAATCAAGTACAATATGGTTGATGGGTGGCAGGGCATTCAATGCCCTGTCACCAAAAAAAATTTCTCTGCGGCGTCGCTATAACCGTCGCTATTTATGGCTCTATAGCGTCGCTATAGACTTCTGTGTAAACGTCGCTATAACCGTCGCTATGAGCGTCGCTATGAGCGTCTCTATATAGCGACGCTTATAGCGACGCCTATAGCGATGCATATAGCGACGCATATAGAGACGCTCTCGTAGCAACGCTATTAGCGACGGTTTTAGTGACGCCGGGGGTTATAAAAACCCAGTGTATTTCCGTCGCTAACAGCATCACAAGAGCACACAACCTCTTGTAGTGTACAAATGAAGTCTACAACCAATAGCTCCGGTGCACGCTGGTTGTCAGGCTTGATAAGATTGAAAAGCCCCTACATGCATCAGTAATGCTGATCACACTATACAAAACAAAAGGGTTATATTGTTGGAGCTCAGTAGCATTGAGCATCATAGGCCAATTACAATAGGCACAATAAGATGATTGTTGTTTACTTGGCGCATATATATATATTAGCTCGTCCACAGTCCGGCCATCCCCTGTTGATTGTGTGAGATATGCTAACAAAAACAGAGCAACTGACAGTTAGCCTTAAACCCTGGCAAAGTGCAGTTCCGTCAGGCCTCTCGCTACATGCATGCATGCACAATGCTTTGCAGAAGGACATTGGACAACACAACAGAAACTAAAAATAGAAACAGTAAAAAAACATTGCACCAATATCTCATCAACTACTAAAATTCTGTTTTGGCTTAACATTGATCATTGATAGGCAATATTGTCCACAAATTTGCTGACTCTTCTTTAAACTTATTTGCAAGCCAGACTAAAAATCACGAAAAAAAATAACACAACTTTTGTCTTCGTCTGGAGCATGAGTAGACTAGTAGAAGCTGTCACTCTATTCTGGCTGCCACTTTCGGATCAGTAGATATAGTGTGTGTGAAGTTCAGAGAAACTTCAAAAACATATTTAAAAAAAAATAGAGAAAAGATGACAGTTTTAGACTTCTTGAAATTAGTTACATTTCTAATCTAAGAATTTCCAAATTCAAATAAACTCAGGTCTATATACAATCAATGAGAAGCTTAGATTATTGATTGTATATAGACATGAACGCTAGGCATGAATAAACACAGGTCTATATACAATGAAACTCCATGCTTCACCTTCAAAGCCTTCAAATTTCCATCATCACAGGTCTATACATGAATAAACACAGGTCTATATACAATGAAACTCCATGTTTCACCTTCAAAGACTTCAAATTTCCATCATCACATGCATGCATTCATGCCTAACAAGAGTATCTAAGGTATATGTTGATCACCCTAATTTGTATGCAAATACATCACAGATTTAGATATTTTGTACTTGCAAACTATTTTGGACAATACAAAGTACTCAATACTCCCTCAAGCAATCTACACTCACCATCAAACAATGCTTTGCTGTAGGCACAATCAGACCAAAACATCTAAGAATAATTGCTCAAGCTAATTAGTACCTGCACTTGTCCCCCTCGTTTACCTCTGCTCGTATTGCGAATACATTTCAGCAAGTCCACATTTGATACAGAGCCCACTGTTTGAGATCATGTCTGCTGCAACACTCTAGATCGCTTCCATCTCTGTCTCCCCATGCACTCAATGCTTGCCCCATCCTCAATGAAAGGGAGGCTGCCCACATCGTGGTGAGCCATGCCCAAGCCCTTATCCGCTGCCATGCTCGGGGCATTGTCCACTGCAACATCAAGCCTGGGAACGTGCTTCTCCTGCCGGACCCCTTCGAAGCATAGCGACTAAGCAAGCTGTTGGTGCAGCAGCACCACCATATGAGCTACATCAGGTGCTGATGGCAGACTTTGGGCATGCTGCATCCATGGAGGATCCCTTATAGAGGCTCGATGATGCCCGCGTCGGAACCTCTCCCTTCCATGCACCTGAGCTTATCCAAAGATGCTACGACCATCGTGTCGATATAGGAGCCTCGGGGTCGTCCTGCACCTCATGCTCACTGGCACAATGCCTAGCTTCATCCAACACCTTGCTGATGACTCCTTGGATGAGAACTTCCATGCTGTCATCCTATATAACGTCGACAGGCTCTCTTTGGATGGGTCCATCCTTTGTGCTTAGCTCAGGACCTCCTCAAAGGCATGCTCTGCAATGATCCAGAGCAACGCGTCACCCTCAACCAAGTATTGCATCATCCTTGGGTTGTCCTTAGCTGTGCCCGACCGATGAAGCCTGCTAATATAAGTGATGTTGGTGATAATACCCATATTGTCAATCAGAAGAGCGGCACGCCAATAAACACAATAAACACACACGCAAGGCCCAAGTCTCTCGCATTTCACTGCAATCTACTCATTACATCCATGTAGGGTCCATTGTTGTTGTTTACAAAACCTGCCTTGGGCCTTGCTTGTGAATGCCACGCATCAATGGTCCTTCCCAGCACAGGGAACCTTCTCTTGAGCTTCAGAGCGACCTTAACTTGCTATATCGGGTGGCCTCTCGCATCGTCCTCCTCTGCATATTCCTCAGCGTGTTTGCACGCACATTGCTGTAGTTTACAGAATCTGCCTCGGGCCTTGCTTGTGAACACCACGCATCAATGGCGCTTCCCAGGACAGGAAACTTGCTCTCGAGCTTCAGAGCGACCTTACCTTGCTATATCGGGTGTTGCCTCTCACATCGTCATCCTCTGCATATCCTCAGCGTGTTTGCACGCAGAGCCGAGACATACAAAAAAATAGGGCAATGAAACAGGAAGAAACACAAGAGCGTGTTCACAAAGTGGCCGCGAACTAGGACACTCAATTAGTGTAGAAACCACCGCTTGAAATAATAAAAGTTAGAAAACCTGTGCACAAAAGAAAATAACGGTAAATTCACTATATTTGGAAGGTTTTACACTAAATTTCTTCAAACTCTTTAGGTTTTCTCACCTTCAAGTTTTCAATTTAGAGGTAATTTCCAAACTCAAGCATTGGTAGAAACCGTTAGCAGCTAGTCGTGCTTGGTTCTGTCCCCGCTAGAGGGACAGATACCTTGTGCTCACGTGGTGCTCATTTGGCTAGGGCTCTTATCCTTGAAGACTCGAGTCCTAGGGTGGGTCACCCGAGGAGGAGGTTCCTAGCTTGTTGCTATGAGATCTCTCCACTTTTTCCAATACATGTGGTGCATCAATTAGGTGGCAATGGTGATGCCTACGTGTGGCTCTTTCTCACTGATGGTACGCGGCCATTGCCCGACCATGTTTCATAGCTAATATTTAGAAGTAACATGTATATATGCCATCAAGACATCCTTCCCTATGCATCTCATGGGGAACTCGATGCTTGAGAATAGAGGCTCATGGATCTTGTGACTCGTGGAGTCACTATCGCAAACTAACCAAGTTTCTCACTAGCGCTAATGTTTTTGGGTTTCTTGACAAATTGGCTATCCTCTTCCCACTCACCCTAGTCCGGTATTGTTTAACGTCTTAACCCTAGGCGAGTGTTTTGAATAATCATTTTTGCAACCATGCACAGCTCCTTCTTATGGGTTTTTTCAAGAGGAAATTTCGAACTAGGGTGCTTCATGTAACGGAATATGGCTAATAGCATTGATTGTAGCAGAATTAAAGTAAGATTAGTGAGCATTTCCTTAAAAGAATTCTTAAAGAGCATAAGGAGAGTACTTGATGGTAGCAAAATGAACATCATTCCTAGTTATATTGGCATGAACAATACTTGTAAGAGAGAGAGAGAGAGAGAGAGAGAGAGAGAGAGAGAGAGAGAGAGAGAGAGAGAGAGAGAGAGAGAGAGAATTAGCGAAATTGAAAACAGTTGAGAGAGCTAGCGGGGAATGAGGGTAGGGAACAGGAGTAAGAAACATTCATAGGAGAAAGAAATAGTTCCTCACTTATCATCACTCTTCTTGCTTAGGATAGCATAATAGCATAGTAATAAAGATGGAGAAGATGACAAGCTTAAGCATTGAAGCATGGCTCTTGGTTGGATTTGCATTCCATAGCCAAGAGTGTTGGTGTAGGCTCTCAACTTCTAAACAATCTTGGAAAAGGAGATGGAACTCTTGCACTTTGCACTTCACACAATGAGAGTGTGTGTGTGAAGCTCAAAGTGCAAGAGCTCCATCTCCTTCTCCATTAGCTAGACTTACTCTTTGACCATTAGGAAATTTCGGAGGTCATTTGGAGGGCCTTCTAAGAAAATGTATTTTTTGCACTCTCTCTCTAGAAAAAATGACAAATAAAAGAGCTGGGTCTTTCATAGTAAAACTTCAAAAAGTGTACTTTAAGTAGATTCCTTACCCCTCTGAACATTCGTTCGTAGTGATTGAGGGATAATACTCTTTTTAGTTGTATTGAATGAACAACGTCAATACGGAGGGAATGAGGCTAACATGGAGGGACAAATCCGCAGCCGCTATTCACTTTCCATTAAACCTGCACATTTGGCTAATGGCGCACTCCTCAAATGGCACAAATGTTACCCACAAATGAGCCAAATATCACCTTCACATTGATTTGGACAATGAGTACCAACCATTGATTAAGCGCAGTAAAACAAACACACATATACCTCCCACCTCCATAGACACGCTCAGAGCTCAAGGAGCTAAACACATAGATATCTGGACGAGAGGCTCTCTCTACCCTAAGAATCCAATAACTAATGCGTCTCCACCGTTTGTCAATCCTACAAGCTTATTGACCTTTGCTGGTGATGGAGAAAACGGCCTTCTGGGTTATTGTAAATCACTTACAAGAGAAGCTGGAACTTACAAGAGCATTTTCCAATCTCAACAATGTGAGATTGTTCGCCTTTCACATTTACATTCTACAGATCAGGTTACCATTTTGCAACATAAAACAGAGGTACAAGAACTGAAAGAAAAGGTGCGAAGTTGTCAAATGAAGGACACCATCTTGGGTGGTCGTATCCGAAAGAAGAAATTGCGCAATCTTGAAACATTGCAGGTTGCATCAGGAGGTCTCAAGAAAAGAATCCGAGCATTAAGGTGATGCTTCTTGGTTGGCTACATTCTCTTAGTTAAGTAATCTCTTTGTTTTTTCTTGTTATGCATTGTTTTCATGTGCCTAAATAGTGTTAGTGAAGCAAATTTTCTGTTATTTACTTATGCATTGTCTTCATGTAGAGACTCAATCTATCCTGACAAGGAAAACATTGACCCCAAAGCCAATATAGGAAAGAGATTGAAGCCACTTATAAGTAGAAGCCTGGCAGCAGATATAGTACATGACAAGAAGTTTAAAGTTCTACAAAGAAATGTAGTGGACCGCTTTATTTCAGAGAACTCAGTGCCTGCAAAAGAGATACAAGGCACACTTGATTCACTTGGTGTAAGCAAAAGAGGATATTCGGCTATCCAAAAGTCTTTCTCATCCATCTTTGTTAGGAAGGGTATAAAATCCAAACTTCTACCATCATCCTCAAGTGTTTGGAAAGAGAGGCTTCAGCTTAACGAGGCACAGGGAGACTATCTTGGACAGCCCTTTCATATTAAAGCAACTTACAGTGGCCATGGAGCCAACACTGTGGCATATGATGAGTTCAACAATATTTTTATGGACCTGCGGATACTACAGAAGAGAATGGTGGAGTTTTACAACATCACATTTGAAGAGTCACGTGGACTATTACATTTTGTGTTAAAACTGGATGAGTGTGAGCTTGTTAAAGAGAAAAAGCTAGAGCGTGTTACTATTACTTTAATGAATAGAGCCCTCTCAAAGTGTCCCAGTGATGATCCTTTATATTTTAGTGTTCAATCAGAATCTAACATATGGTGGCTTGGTGCGTTTGAGGTAAGCGATATTCTCAAGTAAGCTCAAATATTCAGATCTACTTAAGTCTCATTTATTTTGTGTTGCAGGTAGAGAAAGAAGATCATGAGATTCTATATTGGGTGTTCCATCGAACTAATATTCCGGAGCTGATTGATCGACAGACTAACCAGGGAGAGGTACTACGTCTAGATGGAAGGGGAGACTTTCAAGTTCAGTGGCATCTTGCAGGTGACCTTAAAACATTAAAGTGCATGTATAATTGTGGAATGGGTGCAATGGCAAAGTCACCGTGTTTGTTCTGCATGGAGCCTGCAAAGGTCATGAACCCAAAGTGGTGGAGAAAAGCTCCAACACGTCACATTGAGGATCCTGCTTTTCGACCAGTTTTGAAAATACCACTTGTGAATGTTCACATTTGTACAATGCATGCCCTTTGTAGAATTGTAGAGAAATTGGTCTACTTATACATCGGGTTTGCTTGGAAGATTAAGAACTCTGCAGAACGACAAGTAGCCTTGCAGTGCTTAGAAATGGTACTGTCGGATATGGGGCTTCATGGTGGCAATGTGAAAATCCAGCGGGATGAAAAGAGATCAACTGCTGAGAAGGATGTCCCATGCAAACCATCCATCGGTGGGGTGAAGGCACGGAGGTTTTTATCTAAGCCCCAAGGTACAAGAGATCCAAAGCTAACAAAACATGGAAAAATATATAACACATCTTATGTTAGCAAGGTAGAGTATCAGAGCTGGAAAAAGCTACATATTGCAGTCAAAGACCACGAACCAACTACTCGTAACGCGAAGGCTGAGGTTTGGCGATCAATAGACATCCTATTTTTGATGTGCGACAAAGATGACTGGTCACAAGGTGATATGAACAAGTTCAAGGAAAATCTCAACCTTCTGAAAAAATCATTCAAGACAGCATGGACAGACACCCAGATTACTCACTACATGGTATTATCATGTTTTTCTTTCTCTCTTATGTGCAAATATGTGAGTGTAAAACATTCTAACTAATCTGTTTTCATATCCAGCACATCATCTTCAATCATTTGCCATATTTTATACAGAAGTATGGGAACCCGGCAATATGGAATACCCAAGGGATGGAAAAGTCTCATTACATGGCGAGAAATGCTTATTTCAGGCACACACGACATGGTGGCTCTCGAATCAAGGCTAACAGTTTGAGAGAACTATTTGAATGGTTCTATCGTAGAATCATTCATCGAATGCAGGCAAAAGAAGTCTTGGCAAATTCAGCAACAGCACAAGCAATCAGACATTTACAACAACAAAAAGCTAAAAGATCAATGGCATACAACAACTCCGGAGCTCGTGAAAGTCAACGAAGGTGGAGAGAGACAATGGTGTATGTGAATCACAAGTGGAGAAAGATACTCTGAGTGGATGGCATTGTAAAAAATTTATGTAATACATGATCTTATACAATTGCTACTTGAAGTGTATCAAAATTTTGCAGGTTCAATTTTGTTTTTTGGCACGTCACCCTTGTAACGAATCATGAGATGTTTGCCATACTCTAAAAGTTCATCTGGGTTTTGTCTTCCAAGAGCTAGTGCCATTGCTGTGTACGTGTAGTAATACGCTGCCCGACCACCTGTATAGCCTGGGCAGTAACCAAAACAATCTCTAGCAAACACTTTGTCAACAAGAATGACTTTATCTGCACTTTTGGGCAGCACCGGTCCACCCAAGAAGCGTGATAGTGTCTTGAATGTGTAAGTTGCTATTGAACCCTCTTGTGACATGGAATTGTGAAAAACTACTATCGGTGACTCGCAGAGCTTTGAAAGGTACTGTGCTAGGGCCGCATCCCTTCCTCGATACTCTCTTGTCCGGCGCCGCAGGAAGTCATCCTTGTCAGCAATCCAAGACTGCACATACAATGTCAGAAATGACACAAACAGAGAGAGAGAGAGAGAGAGAGAGAGAGAGAGAGAGAGAGAGAGAGAGAGAGAGAGAGAGAGAGAGAGAGAGAGAGAGAGAGAGAGAGAGAGAGAGAGAGAGAGAGAGAGAGAGAGAGAGAGAGAGAGAGAGAGAGAGAGAGAGAGAGAGAGAGATACCATGAAGCTCTCATCCTGCAGAAAGAGGTTTTCTTGCCACAGGTCTACAGATGTAGTTGACCCCTGACCTGAATGGTTAAACCAATCCTCCACTTCTTTGTTACTTTTCGATGGTCTTAGGCTTTGTCTTATTGCTTGGAAGGTGGCTTCATCAGGTAGTGTCTCCTTGTATTTTTCAGCTTTCTCAAAGCATCTTCGAAGGCATTCCATTGGATTGCTGGATGTTTCCATTGCCTCATCATCACTACTATCCTCTGAAACAAATCCACTCCTCTCCTCTTGGACTCTGGAAATAATAGCCAGGGAGAAATCCTCCCTTAAATAAAACACACTTTGCACATCATGTAAGAAGATATAGGTCCTGTCTCCAATCCTGAACTCAGGCACAGCTGGCAACATCATCTGAGCATGCTTCTCAGTGAAGTTACTGACATCCAATGGAAGTTTGATTTCTGTGGTTTTCACGGAGAGCATCTTACTTCTTTGTACTTCAATTGCCTCAACCTCAAGGTCTACTGTGTCTTCAACCTCCTCGACTTCTTGCATATGAGTTGTCTCCTCGCATTCCTCTTCTGGTGCTGCATCCTGCTCCTCTAACACCTCATCAGGATTCTGCATGAGGAATCCAAACAGGCTGTTGAGGTAAATCATAAAGCCAAAGGCTTCCTGAATGAGTTTGCATTCTTTTTGGTGCAAAGGGCAGACTGAATGTCGGCAAGAGGGTGGTAATTCCCTATACTTCTTCACTCCCTGTCCCTTTCCACCACAGTCATTTAAATGCACAAGAGTCATAGTAGGCAGAACAACCCTTCCTACCTGCACCATCACCTCAAACTTATCTCTGTAGGACTGCAAGAAATTACTGTGCTGAGCTAATAGGTCTTCAATGTCAAACTTTGGATTAAACATAGAATGAATTAGATCATACTTGTCCCCAGCACCACAAGATGCTGCAAAATCAAACAGCCTCTCATCAGTTGCAGCTGGGTCTTCCAGAGAAGTTACATCCTCCTTTTCTTTACATTTTGTACTTTCTAGCACATCTGCATCATCGGAGAAGTCT